>NC_034175.2:32492816-32672867 GCF_002021735.2 Oncorhynchus kisutch | reverse complement strand
CTGCTGGAGTCAGCGGGTTGGAGTTAGCACCGCTGTCGCAGACAAAGGCAGTTCCCAGCGATGAAGGCGCAGGTAGATCAGGCACCAGTGCAGTGAAGCTATTTCTTATGTCAATCTGCTTCGAACCGCTCGCAGTCACTCCCGTCCACCTAGCATCATGCTGCTTCCTTCGGTTTCCACGACTTTGTGACATGGGACCAGCGCTGATTGGAACACTTTTTTTGTGTTCTCAGTCTACTTCACTACAGGATGGAGGAGGAAAAGTAGATGGAGACGACTTCCTTGGCAGACAAGTTCCAGGTTGCATAGGCCATTCGGATTGGGTACAGATGACAAGGCGGGGAAACATCCATTAGGCCCGAACCGCGTCTTGCCATAGGAGTTGAGAAAGAGAAATTTCTAATCTATGTTTTCCCATAAGTCGGAGACCATGTCAATTGGGAGTCCATGGATCCGGAAGACGTGCTGCAGCATGAGCTGAGCCATCTCTTTGGCAGAGGGTAGCTTGGGGAGAGGAATGAAGTGGGCGGCTTTGGAAAACCTGTCCACTACTGTCAGGATGGTGGTGTTGCCATCAGACGGGGGGAGACTCGTGACAAAGTCCAGGGATATGTGAGACCAGGGATGGTGAAGAGCAGGCAGAGGTTGAAGGGACCAGCCAGAGCTTGCTGGGGAGTCTTGTTCTGCTCACAGAACGTGTATGCGGTGACGAACACGGAAATGTCAGTAACCATGGTAGGCCACCAAAAGCGTTATCGCACAAGGCCAGGGTCCGAAGGACCCGGGTGGCAGGCAAGCTTGGAGGAGTGGGCCCACTCCAGTACCAGGGAGCGGACAGCGTCAGGAACAAACATCCAGTTATCTGGGCCCACCCTCCAGGGGTTTGGTTCAGCTGGGAACGTTGCGCCTCACGAACATACATCCTTATTCCCAATCTGAGTACTGTCGCCAAGCACGAGGTGGGAAGGATGGTCTTGGGTTCCGGGGGTGTAAAAGCAGAGCTATAGCGGCGTGATAGCGCATCCGGCTTGACATTCTTGGATACCGGTCGGTATGAGAGTGTGAGAAGATGAACCGGGTGAAAAGCATGGCCCACATAGCTTGCCTAGAATTGAGACGCTTGGTGGTGCAGAGATATTCCAGGTTCTTGTGGTTAGTCCACACAATGAACGGATGTTCCGCCGCCTCCAGCCAGTGCCTCCACTCCTCCAATGCCATCTTCACCGTAAGAAGCTCACGACTCCCCACATCGTAATTCCTCTCCGTGGCGTTTAAGGCGATGGGAAAGAAGGCACAGGGATGTAACTTGAGGTCCAGGGCAGAACGTTGGGACAGGACAGCCCCCACTCTGACTTCTGAAGCATCGGCCTCCACCACGAACTGGCAGTACAACATGTCGCAGAGAAACATCATTAACCAGAGCCTTGAACACAGCTGGGGCGTTGGTAAGGCGAAATGGCATGACCAGATACTTGTAGTGACCGCTGGCCGTGTTGAAAGCAGTCTTCCACTCATCCCCTTCCCTTATCCGTACAGGTGGTAAGTGCTCTGTAAGTCCAGCTTGGAGAACACGGTGACTCCCTGGAGCGGCTTGAAAGCCGAGGAGATGAATGGGAGTGGGTAGCGGTTTCTTCACTGTCATGTGTTTTGTGTTTTGTCCTTCTTCTCCACAAAGAAGAACCTTGCACCAGTGGGGGAGGCAGAAGGATGGATTAACCCTGCAGCTAGGGAGTCCTCAATGTAGGTCTTCATAGCCTTGGTCTCCAGACCGGACAGAGTGCAGTCGTCCCCGGTGGCGAGTGATTCCTGGTCGATGCCGCAGTCATAGGGTCGGTGTGGCGGAACGAAGTGGCCCGGCCTTACTGAACACCTCCCAGAGGTCCTGGTACTCCGTACTCCCGGGGCAACTTCCAAGCCCCCAGGAAGACGTCCCGGGACAGGCAATGAGCGTGGCAGAACAGGCTCAAGACCATGATGGCAACAGCAGACCAGTCAATAAGAGGATTGTGTCGCTGGAGCCAAGAGAATCCCAATACCACGGGAATCTGAGGAAATGTATCAAGCAGGATTGGATCGTCTCGCTTTGCTTCCCTGAAACACGTAGGTTGATGGGGGTGGTATTGTGGGTGTTCCGGCCTATTGAGCACCCATTCTAACGCTCTAACGTCCATGGGAATGGAAAGGGGCTGAGTGGGGATGCCCAGCTCGGATGCCAGGGTAACATTCATAAAGCTCTCATCAGCCCCAGAGTCGATGAGTACCCAGAGAGATTTTGACTGGTTGCCCCACAGCAAGTTGGCATGAAAATTGGTGCGAGTAAGGGGAGAGGAAAAGTTGAGCCTGGTCTTTTAGTGGACAGGTGAACACAAAATTATTTTTTAACCTTTATTTAACTAGGCAAGTCAGTTAAGAACAAATTCTTATTTTCAATGACGGCCTAGGAACAGCGGGTTAACTGCCTGTTCAGGGGCAGAACGACAGATTTGTACCTTGTCAGCTCAGGGGTTTGAACTTGCAACCATCCTGTTACCAGTCCAACGCTCTAACCACTAGGCTACCCTGCCGCCCCAGGGTGTGAAGCCTGTATAGCCGTTTGGCTGGGGACAGCCTAGCTCTGGCTAGTTGCATCGGCTCAGGAAGAGCTGAAATGGCAGACTTCGGAGACTCTCGGGGAAACTCGACAACGGAGGCCGTCAGGGGTTTCCAGAATGCCTTGGAGACGAGATGAAAGCCTTGGACGGACGAGTAAAATCGAACCTCCTCTCCTTCCTTCGCTCCTGTAGTCGCCCATCGATCTGAATGGTTAGGGGCGATGAGCGAGTCGAGATCTGTCGGTAGTTCTCGGTCTGCAAGGAACATGTCGAACAGCGTTTCCAGGTTCAAGGCACTCTCAGCTGCCAACGTGCAGAAATCCATTACATAGTCTGCCACACTGCGGGAGTCTTGCTGAAGCTGGAGTAGCTTCTGTCCCGGACAATGGAGCATCAACATGTTTTTTCACCTCCGCTACAAACACCTCCAGACTGAAGCATACAGCCGACTGCTGATCCCATACTGCCGTAGCACAGGCGAGAGCCCTCCCGGACACCAGTGTGATGAGGTATGCTATTTTAGAGTTGGTGAGGGAAAGGAGGAGGGCTGCAGCTCGATGATGAAGGAACACTGAGTGAGAAACGCCCAACCGGTGCCTGAGGCTCCATCGAAGCATTCCGGGGGAGGTTTGTGGGGTTGCCGGGAAACCAGGGTAGCCGGTGAGGCAGCTCTGCTAACAGTTGGGTTATTGAGGGGCTGGGACGTTACCGTCATGATAGGCTGCTAAACAGACAACCTGCGGAATTGCTCCACAATGTGTTCAAAGCTCGGTCATGGCGTTCGGCCAAGGTCTGGAACCCTTCCATTAGACAACGAAGCAACTCCTCGTGTCTTCCAATGGTGTCTCCTTGGGAGGAGATGGCGTTGAGGAGCTGGTCCGAGTCTGCTGGGTCAGTCATGGGCAGTTGTGTTTCATCATGTTTCAGAAGACCCAGATACAGACCGTGTCGAAGTAACAAACATTTATTACTAGAACAGGGGGCAGACAAAATGACAGGTCAAGGGCAGGCAGAGGTCAGTAATCCAGAGTGGTGTGACAAGGTAAAGAATGGCAGGCAGGCTCAGGGTCATGGCAGGCAGGTAGAATGGTCAAAAACGGGAAAACTAGAAAACAGGAACTAGATAAAAACCCTGGTTGGCTTGACAAAAAATACAAACTTGCAACAGACAAACAGAGAACACAGGTATAAGTACACTGGGGATAATGGGGAAGATACCTGGAGGGGGGTGGAGACAAGCACAAAGACAGGTGAAACAGATCGGGTGTGTGAAGTGGTGGCATTCTAGTGGTACAACGTCTTTGAGTGATGCAGTGTCTGAGTTTGAGAAGTACTTTATTATTGCAAATCAGTAGTATCAGTTATCTCCACAGTTTGTTACTATATTCACATGATTGAGGAGAAAAAAAGTGAAGTTTACTCACTATTTGGGGCTCCCAATAAGGGATGTTCTAATATTGGTGATACAGCTACGATGCATCCACAAGACTGACATCAACAATTCCCCTACTTCACTACTACTCCTTTATCAAGCCCGTATCATTTTTCACATTCCAAAGTGCCACTTACAGTAACTTGTTCCATATGGCTCCTCTATTTCACGCTGGATATTACCTTAATTAACAATCTGAGTTTCATGGTTTTATTTCAATCCCCTGTAGCTTTTAATGTGTGTACACAGGTGACTCAGATATTTCAGAATAACAGTATGTGCGTGTGTAGGTAAGATGATCTAGGAGTAATGGATACAGGTGGAATGGACATAATACACCAGCTAACAGTTTTACAGGTCTCCTTATTACGTTCCTAGCTGTCCATCTACTCGTCTTAAATACTCATGGTGTAGTTCCTTTGTCTGAGAATCCACATAATTTCCGAATCATTGTATTAGCCTTTTGTTCTGTTATATTGTATGTGAGAAGTGTGTGTGTGTGTGTGCGCGCGCGCGCGTGTGTGTATTCAGAAAAGTACAGAGCTCTAACTCCCCTAGCTCCACACTGAAACAGGGCGCAGGCCAGGCAGCAGGCTGTTAGCCAGCCTGACAGCTTAGTGGAGTCTGCCACACTAGCACAGTTAGTGTAGTCAGCACAGCTATCCCCATTGAGACCATGTCTGTGCCTCAACCCAGGTTGGGCAAAACTAAACATGGTGGTCTTCGGTTTAACAATCTCACTGGAATAAAGACCTCTTCCATTCCTGCAATTATTGAAAGAGATTGTGATACCTCACATCTCAAAATAGGGCTACTTAATGTTAGATCCCTCACTTCCAAGGCAGTTATAGTCAGTTAACGAATCACTGATCATAAACTTGATGTGATTGGCCTGACTGAAACATGCCTTAAAACTTCTTATGGCTCGGGGTTCCGCTAGCGGCACCCCTCGACAACATTCCACTGAAAAGGCAGCGTACGGAATTCAAAAATATTTCATACATTAATCACCCTGTCATCTCAGATTTTGAAATGATGCTTTACAGCCAAAGCAAGACAAGCATTTGTGTAAGTTTATCGATAGCCTAGCATAGCATTATGTTCAGATAGCAACAGGAAGCTTGGTCGCGAAAATCAGAAAAGCAATCAAATTAACCGTTTACCTTTGATGATCTTCAGATGTTTCACTGACGAGACTCCCAGTTAGACAGCAAATGTTCCTTTAAATACCTCCTTTTGTTGGTCACGTTGTGTTGAGAAATCCAGCGGAAATAGCAACGCCGAAAAATCCAAATTATGTCCATAATATCGACAGAAACATGGCAAAGTTTTTTATAATCAATCCTCAAGGTGTTTTTCAAATATCTATTCGATAATATATCAACCGGGACAATTGTCTTTTCAGTAGAAGCGAGATGAGAAATTACTACCTCTGTCTTTTACGCAAGAATCACTCTGAGAACCCTCAGCTGGCCACTGACGCAATGTAGTCGTTTATGCTCTTCCTTCAAAATAAAGGCCTGAAACTATGTCTAGTGACTGTAGACACATTAGGGAAGCCACAGAAAAAATAATCTGGTTGATATCCCTTTCAATGGGCAATAGGGATGCATAGAAAGACAGGGGTTTCATTTTAGATTTTTTAGATTTGATTTAATTTTTCTCAGGATTTCGCCTGCAATATAAGTTCTGTTATACTCACAAACAATATTTTTACAGTTTTGGAAACTTTAGAGTACTTTATATCCTAAACTGTCAATTATATGCATATTCTAGCATGTGGTCCTGAGAAACATGCGGTTTACTTTGGGAACGTTATTTTTCAAAAACTTAAAATAGTGCCCCCTAGTTTCAAGAGGTTTTAACAAGTGCAATACACGAAATGAAAGATCTACTTCTTGTTAACCTACCCATCATGTCCGATTGCAAAAAGGCTTTACAGCGAAAGCACAACACATGATTATGTTAGGTCAGAGCCTAGTCACAAAAACACACACAGACATTTTTCCAGCCAAAGAGAAGAGTTACAAAAAGCAGAAATATAGATAAAATACATCACTAACCTTTGATGATCTTCATGAGATGACACTCATAGGACTTCATGTTCCACAATACATGTATGTTTGTTCGATAAAGTGCATATTTATATCCAAAAATCTAAATTTACATTGGCGTGTTACGTTCAGTAATGTTTTGCTTCCAAAACATCCAGTGATTTTGCAGAGAGCCACATCAATTTATGGAAATACTCATAATTAACATTGATAAAAGATACACGTTTTATTCATAGAATTAAAGATACACTTCTCCTTAATGCAAACGCTGTGTGAGATTTTTTTTTTTCTTTACGGAAAAAGGAAACCATGCAATAATCTGAGTCAGTGTCTCCTGACCCCTCCTGTCTCAGCCTCCAGTATTTATGCTGCAGTAGTTTATGTGTCGGGGGGCTGGGGTCAGTTTGTTATATATGGAGTACTTCTCCTGTCCTATTCGGTGTCCTGTGTGAATCTAAGTGTGCGTTCTCTAATTCTCTCCTTCTCTCTTTTTCTCTCTCTCTCGGAGGACCTGAGCCCTAGGACCATGCCCCAGGACTACCTGACATGATGACTCCTTGCTGTCCCCAGTCCACCTGGCCATGCTGCTGTTCCAGTTTCAACTGACCTGAGCCCTAGGACCATGCCCCAGGACTACCTGACATGATGACTCCTTGCTGTCCCCAGTCCACCTGGCCATGCTGCTGCTCCAGTTTCAACTTCCACCTGACTGTGCTGCTGCTCCAGTTTCAACTGTTCTGCCTTATTATTATTCGACCATGCTGGTCATTTATGAACATTTGAACATCTTGGCCACGTTCTGTTATAATTTCCACCCGGCACAGCCAGAAGAGGACTGGCCACCCCACATAGCCTGGTTCCTCTCTAGGTTTCTTCCTAGGTTTTGGCCTTTCTAGGGAGTTTTTCCTAGCCACCGTGCTTCTACACCTGCATTGCTTGCTGTTTGGGGTTTTAGGCTGGGTTTCTGTACAGCACTTTGAGATATCAGCTGATGTACGAAGGGCTATATAAATAAATTTGATTTGATTTGATTTGAGTACGGCGTTCAGACAACAAATCAAGCCAAACAGATATCCGCCATGTTGGAGTCGACAGAAATCAGAAATAGCATTATAAATATTCACTTACCTTTGATGATCTTCATCAGAATGCACTCCCAGGAATCCCAGTTCCACAATAAATGTTAGATTTTTTCGATAAAGTTAATCTTTATGTCCAAATTCCTCCTTTTTGTTTGCGCTTTCAGCCCAGTATTCCAAATTCATGACGGGTAATCACTAGGAGCAGACGAAAAGTCAAAAAGTTCCGTTACAGTCCATAGAAACATGTCAAACGAAGTATAGAATCAATCTTTAGGATGTTTTTAACATAAATCTTCAATAATGTTCCAACTGGAGAATTCATTAATCTTCAGAAATGCAATGGAACTCAAGCTAACTCTCACGTGAACGTGCGTGACCAGCTCGTGGAACACTGCCAGACCACTGACTAAAAGAGCCCTCATTCCCCTCTCCTTTACAGTAGAAGCATCAAACGCGGGTCGAAAGACTGTTGACATCTTGTGGAAAGGAAGTGCAATATGACCCCATAGACACTGTGTATTCGATAGGCCAACGAGTTGAAAAACTACAAACTACAAATTTCTCACTTCCTGGATGGATGTGTCTCAGGTTTTCACCTGCCAAATGAGTTCTGTTATATTCACAGACATCATTAAAACAGTTTTAGAAAATCCAGAGTGGTTTCTATCCAAATCTACTAATAGCAACTGGGACTGAGTAGCAGGCAGTTTACTCTGGGCACGCTTTTCATCCAAATGTGAAAATGTTGCCCTCTATCCCAAACAGGTTAAACCTGATGAATTTACTGTGTTAAATGAGGCCTCACCTCCTGGTTACACTAGTGACCATATCCCCAGCGCATCCCGCAAAGGCGAAGTTGTTGTTAACATTTAGGATAGCAAATTTCAATATACAACCCCCCCCCCCCCCCCCCCCCCCCGACATTTTTGTATTTTGAGCTTCTAGTCATGAAATCTCTGCAGCCTACTCAATCAGTTTTTAAAGCTACTGTTTAAGGCCATATAAAGCGTTCCTCACTGAGTTCCCTGAATTACTATCGGACCTTGTAGTCATGACAGATAATATTCAAATTTTTGGTAACTTTAATATTCACATGGACAAGTCCACAGACCCAGTCCAAAAAGCTTTCGGAGACATCATCGACTCCAACATGTCCAACATGTCTCCGGACCTACTCACTGCCACAGTCATACTCTGGACCTAGTTTGGTCCCGTGGAATAAATGTTGTGGATCTTAATGTTTTTCCTCATAATCTTGGACTATCGGACCATCATTTTATTATGTTTGCAATTGCAACAAATAATTTGTTCAGACCCCAACCAAGGATAATCAAAAGTCGTGCAATAAATTCTCAGACAACCCAAAGATTCCTCGATGCCCTTCCAGACTCCCTTCACCTACCCAAGGACGTCAGAGTACAAAAATCAGTTAACCACTTAACTGAAGAACTCAATTTAGACTCCCCATCCCGCATGAGGGAGCGTAGTCATCGACTGACACTAATTAGCATAACGCAACAGACATAAATATTTCTAGAAAACATTCCTATTCATGAAATGTTCCTTTTTTCCCAAAATATTATTTTTGTAGGCGAAACAGCTCCGTTTGTTCGTTACGTTTGGCTGAGAAATCGCCCGGAAATTGCAGTCACGAAAACACCATAAAATATTCCAAATTAGCTCCATAATATCGAAAGAAACATGGCAAACGTTGTTTATAATCAATCCTCAAGGTGTTTTTCAAATATCTATTCGATAATATATCCACCGGGACAATTGGTTTTTCAGTAGGACCGATTGGAATAATGGCTACCTCTGTATTTTACGCAAGAATAACTCTGGGAGCATCAGGTGACCACTTGCGCAATGTAGCCGACTACGTCACAATGCTGTAGACACCTTGGGGAATACGGAGAAAAAGTAATCTGGTTGATAGCCCATTCACTGCTCAATAGGGATGCGCTTTCAAAACATGAGGCACTTCCAGATAAAAATGTTTTTCATATTCTAGCATCTTGTCCTGACAAAACGTTATTTTTCCAAAAATGAAAATACTGCCCCCTTGTCACCGATTTGGTCCTGCCATAAATACCTACAAGTACGCTACGGTCACAAGACGCATGCCTCCATACTGTCCCTAGAATTTCTAAGCAAAAAGCTGGAGGCAAGGCTTTCTCCTATAGAGCTCAATTTTTATTGAATGGTCTGCCTACCCATGTGAGAGATGCAGACTCGGTCTCAACCTTTAAACTCTCTGGGATATGTGGGATGCTATAGCGTCCCACCTGGCCAAAAGCCAGGGAAAAATGCAGAGCGCCAAATTCAAATAAATTACTATAAAATCAAACTTTCATTCAATCACACGTGCAAGATAGAACATTAAAGCTACACTTGTTGTGAATCCAGCCAACATGTCAGATTTCAAAAAGCCTTTTCGGCAAAAGCAAATGATGCTATTATTTGAGGATAGCACCTCCGTAAACAAAGAGAGAAAAGCATATTTCAACCCTGCAGGCGTGACACAAAACGCAGAAAAATATATATAATTCATGCCTTACCTTCTACGAGCTTCTTTTGTTGGCACTCCAATATGTCCCATAAACACCACAAATTGTCCTTTTGTTTAAATATTTCCATCGATATATATCCAAAATGTCCATTTTATTTGGCGCGTTTGATCCAGAAAAAGACCGGTTCCAACTTGCGCAATGTGACTACAACATATCTCAAAAGATACCTGTAAACTTTGCCAAAACATTTCAAACTACTTTTGTAATACAACTTTACGTATTTTTTAAGGTAAATAATCGATAGAATTGATGACGGGATGATCTGTGTTCAATACAGGAGGAAAACAAACTGTAGCTAGCTTTCTGGTCACGCGCCTCAGTACACTTCAAGTGACCAACAGTGACCCTCGTTCAAGATGGCCGGACTTCTTCATTACACAAAGGTAAAACCTCAACCAATTTCTAAAGACTGTTGACATCCAGTGGAAGCGATAGGAAGTGCAAGAAGGTCCCTTAGAAATCTGGATTCCCAATGAACGTGATGTGATCTTCCTGTCCGGGTTGGCGTCGCCCTTCTCTTCCTAGGTTCAGGCGTTTCTAGGGAGTTTTTCCTAGCCATTGTGCATCTACACCTACATTGCTTGCTGTTTGGGGTTTTAGGCTGGGTTTCTGTACAGCACTTTATGACATCAGCTGATGTAAGGGTTTTATAAATACATTTGATTGATTGATTGAAGTATTCAGAAAGTATTCAGACCCCTTTACTTGTTACTTTACAGCCTTATTCATCAATCTACACACAACTCCCCACAACGATGCCATTTTTTTCTATCGATGAAAAAAAACTGAAATTTCAAATTTGCTTAAGTGCTTTGTTGAAGCACCGATTACAGTGTTGAGTCTTCTTGGGTATGGTTCTACACGCTTAGTACACCTGTATTTGGGGAGTTTTTCCCATTCTTCTCTGCAGATCCTCTCAAACTGTCAGGTCAGATGAGGAGTGTCGCTGCTCAGCTATTTTCAGGTCTCTCCAGAGATGTTAGATCGGGTTCAAGTCCGGGCTCTGGCTGGGCCACTTAAGAACATTGCCTTTTGACAAACTCCAAGCGGGCTGCCATGTGCATTTTACTGAGAAATGGCTTTGTTCTTGCCACTCTATAACAAATGTTTGATTGGTGGAGTGCTGCAAAGATGGTTGTCATTCTGGAAGGTTCTCCAATCTCCACAAAGGAAACATCAGGATCTTGGTCACCTCCCTGACCAAGGCCTTCTCCCCCGATTGCTCAGTTTGGCAGGCGGCCGGCTCTAGGAAGAGTCTTGCTGGTTCCAAAGTTCTTCCATTTAAGAATGATGGAGGCCACTTGGTCCTTTGGCCTGGGTTCTCAGATCCTCAAAAGGTTAATCAGCTGCACCATCGAGAGCATCACTGCCTAGTTTGGCAACTAGGGCCAAGCTTCCTGCTGTCCAGGATCTCTATACCAGGCGGTGTCAGAAGAAGGCCCTAAAAATGATCAAAGACTCCAGCCTCCCTAGTCATAGACTGTTCTCTCTGCTACTGCACGGCAAGCGGTACTGGAGCACCAAGTCTAGGTCCAAAAAGCTTCTAAACAGCTTCTAGCCCCAAGCCATAAGACTCCTGAACATCTCATCAAATGGCTACCCAGACTATTTGCATTGCCCCCCCTCCGCCCCCCTTACTCTACTGCTACTATCTGTTGTTATCTGTTGTTATGCATAGTCACTTTAATAACTCCATCTACATGTACATATTACCTCAACTAGCCGGTGCCCTCGCACATTGACTCTGTACCAGTTCCCCCCTGTATATAGTCTTACTTGTATATAGTCTTATTACTTGTTACTTTTATTTCTTATTCTTTACTATTTTTTTATAGTATTTTTTTAAACTGCATTGTTGGTTAGGGTCTCGTAAGTAAGCATTTCACTGTAAGGTCTACACCTGCTGTATTCGGCTCATGTGAATAATACAATTTGATTTGATTTGAGCAAAATTTCATAGCAAAGGGTCTAAATACTTATGTAAATATGGCATTTCTGTTTTTTATTTGTATTAAATTTTCAAAAATATCTACAAACCTGTTTTTGCTTTGTCATTATCAGGTATTGTGTGTAGATTACTGAGTATTTGTATTTATTGAATACATTTTATAAAAAGGCTGTAATGTAACAACATTTGGAAAAAATCAAGGGGTCTGAATACTTTCCGAAGGCACTGTATGTGTGCTGGCCTGTGTGTGTGATTTTTTGTCTATGAGTGGTCTACTCTCCACTTGCCTCTTTCTATGTGTCTGAAACGCTTTGCCTCTCCAGATGCAGTTGCTATTGGACACTGCACGCAGAGGCCCTGGTGGTCATGTTGGAGCATTCACCCCCGCCTTCGCCCCCGCTCTTTCCCTCTCCAGCCTCCAGCTATAGGCTGACCTTGGCAGGGCCTGATGGGGGGGCGGGGGGAGCTCCACATCAGCCCACTGAACCAACCTACTCAGCCAGTGCAGGTTTACTGATGCCTGGAAACACATACACACAGAACAGAAATACAGACACGTGCACACACGGACAGGCACATGCAGAGAACAGACAAACAGAACAGACACACACACAGAATGCACTTCCACACACACACAGCCCTTGGACAAGTGGAGCCCCCCCAAGCTAGCAGATGTCCTGTCTCTCTCTCTCGCTCTCTGTTTCTCTTTTCCCTCTGTTTCTGATTTTTTTTCTCTTTCTTTCTCTTTCTTTTTTTCACCTCTTGATTCCTCTTCCTCTATCTCTCACTGTTCTTATCGGTATGTAGTGAGGGAGACGCGGCGTCAGACCATTATGCAGAGTTCACCCGCCGCTTTCGACCACCCGCCTGAGGGTCGAGCGGCAGGTGAACGACTGTTCCATCTAAGGCAGGGGACAAGGAGCGCGCAGGATTTTGCATTGGACTTCCAGGCCCTGGCTGCCAGCGCGGGATGGAATGACAGGGCCCTGATCGATCACTACCGGTGCAGTCTGCGTGAGGACGTCTGGGAGTTGGCCTGCCGAGACACCACCCTCACATTAGACCAGCTGGTGGACCTGTCCATCCGGCTGGACAACCTGCTGACTTCCCGCGATTGTCCGGATCGGGGCCTGTCAGATCCATCCCCCAGCACCTCCGCTCCGACACCCAGGAGCTGGGAGTTGCTGCACTTAGGGCGACCGGAGGAGGAGCCATTCCCTGCACCATCTGTGGCTGCTGAGGGCACACTGCTGGTCGGTGCTTGTGGGGTTCCTCAGGGAGTCGAGGCAGCAGGCAGGGCACTATCGTGTCACCCCAGGTGAGTCGGCACCAGGCTCATCCAGAGCCCTGTATTGCTCACATGTATGTGTTTGTTTCATTTCCTGAGTTTCCCCCGCATTCCCAGCATAAGGCGCTCGTAGATTCAGGCGCAACTGGGAATTCTATTGACAGTTCAATTGCCCATAGTTTAGGGATCCCCCGTGTTCCTGTGGATATGCCCTTCCCTGTGCACACCCTAGAAAGTTGACCATTAGGGTCAGGGCTGATTAGGGAGGCCACCGCTCCACTAAACATGGTTACGCAGGAGGGTCATAAGGAGAGAATCAGTCTCTTCCTCATTTATTCTCCTGCGTTTCCCATGGTGATGGGCCTACCCTGGTTGGCCTGTCATGACCCCACTATTTCGTGGCAACAGAGGGCTCTCAATTGGTGGTCACGAGAGTGCTCAGGGAGGTGTTTGGGTGTTTCCATCGGTGTGACTACGGTGGAAAGTCCAGACCAGGTCTCCACCGTGCGCATCCCAGGAGTCATGTGTATCCTCTGTCGTAGGAGGAGATGGTGGCTATGGAAACGTATGTCTCCGAATCCCTGGGGCAGGGATACATTCGGCCCTCCACTTCACCTGCCTCCTCGTGTGTCTTTTTTGTGAATTAGAAGGATGGGGATCTGCGCCTCTATATTGACTATTGAGGTATAAATCAGATCACTGAGGTACAGCTACCTGCTGCCTCTCATCGCCAGTGCGATCGAGTCAATGCATGGGGCGCACGTCTTCACAATATTGGATCTCAGGAGTGCTTACAACCTGGTGCGTATCCGGAAGGGGGAAGAGTGGAAGACGGCATTTAGTACCACCTCTGGGCACTATGAGTACCTCGTCATGCCGTACAGGATGATGAATGCTCCATCAGTCTTCCAGGCCATTTTCCGGGACCTGCACGAGCAGGGTGTAGGGGTGTATATCGACGACACACGCGCCGAGCATGTGTCCCTGGTGCGCAGGGTGCTTGGTCGACTGTTGGAGCATGACCTGTACGTCAAGCCTGAGAAATGTCTGTTCTTCCAACAGTCCGTCTCCTTCCTAGGGTACCGCATTTCCACTTCAGGGGTGGAGATGGAGAGTGACCGCATTTCAGCCGTGCGTAATTGGCCGACTCCCACCACGGCAAAGGAAGTGCAGCGGTTTCTAGGGTTTGCCAACTACAACCAGAGGTTTATCCGGGGTTTTGGTCAGGTAGCAGCTCCCATTCCCTCACTGCTGAAGGGGGGGCCGGTGCTACTGCAGTGGTTGGCTGAGGTGGACAGGGCTTTTGGTCACCAGAAGGCTCTGTTTACCTAGGCTCCCGTGCTGACTCATCCGGATCCCTCTTGCGTCCGAGGCTGGGATAGGAGCCATGCTCTCACAGCACTCTGTCACGCCACCAAAGCTCCGTCCCTGTGCTTTCTTTTCGAAGAAGCTCAGCCCGGCGGAGCGAAACTATGATGTGGGGGACCGGGAGCTATTGGCTGTTGTCAAGGCTCTGAAGGCGTGGAGAAATTGGCTTGAGGGGGCTAAACACCCTTTTCTCATCTGGACTGACCACCACAATCTGGAGTACATCCGGGCGGCGAGGAGACTGATCCCTCTCCAGGCAAGGTGGGGCATGTTCTTTATCCGTTTAGTTTTCACTCTGTCCTACAGACCAGGTTCCCAGAATGCTAAGGCAGATGCACTGTCCCAGATGTATGACACAGAGGAGCGGTCCATGGATCACACTCCTATACTTCCGGCCTCTTGCCTGGTGGCACCGGTGGTGTGGGAGCTGGACGCGGACATAGAGCGGACGTTATGCACAGAGCCCACTCCCCCCCAGTAATCCAGCTGTGTGCCTGTACGTTCCGTCTGCTGTCTGCGACCATTTGATCTATTTGGCCCACACATCATCCTCTTCTGGTCATCCTGGCATCGGTCGGATGGTGCGTTGCCTTAGTGGGAAGTACTGGTGGTCCATCTTGGCCAAGGACATGAGGGTTTACTACTGCTTGGTGTGCGCCCAGTGCAAGGCTCCCAGGCACCTGGCCAGAGGGAAGTTACAACCCCTACCCGTTCTACAACGGCTGTGGTCGCACCTGTTGCCCGGTCTCCCTACGGCCCTACAGACTGCGGAGGCCCTGTTCACTCACGTCTTCCGGCACTACGGGGTGCCTGAGGATATAGTCTCTGATCGGGGTCCCCAGTTCACATCCAGGGTCTGGAGAGCGTTCATGGAACATCTGGGGTCTCGGTCAGCTTCACCTCAAGTTTTCACCCCGGGAGTAACGGGCAGGTGGAGAGAGTAAACCAGGATGTGGGTAGGTTTCTGCGGTCATATTGCCAGGACCGGGCAGGGGAGTGGGCGGCGTTCATGCCCTGGGCAGAAATGGCCCAAAACTCACTCCCCCACTCCTCCACTAACCTCTCTCCTTTCCAATGCGTACTGCGTATCAGCTGGTTCTGGCACCTTGGCATCAGAGCCAGATCGAAGCTCCTGTGGTGGACAAATGGTTTAAGTGCTCGGAGGAGAACTGGGACACCGCCCTTGTGCACCTGCAACGGGCTGTGAGGCAGCAGAAGGCGAGCGCCGACCGCCACTGCAGTGAGGTCCAGGTGTTCTCACCGGGGGACCGGGTCTGGCTCTCGACCTGAAACCTGCTCCTCCGCCTGCCCTGCCGGAAGCTGGGTTCGCGGTTTGTGGGGCAATTCAAAGTCCTGAGGATACTGAATGAGGTATGCTACAGGTTACAGCTTCCCCCAGATTACTGTATTAATCCCTCGTTCCATGTGTCTCTCCTCAGGCCGGTGGTGGCTGCTCCACTCAAGAGTCTGAGGAGTGGGAGGTTCCTCCGCCCACTCTGGACATCGAGGGGCCACCGGCGTATGCTGGTCGAGCCATCCTGGACTCGATGTGTCGGGTGAGGGGCCATCAGTACCTCGTGGAGTGGGAGGGGTACGGTCCGGAGGAGAGATGCTGTGTGCCGGTGGAGGACGTCTTGGACCCTTTGTTGCTGTGGGAGTTCCACCGTCTCCATCCGGATCACGCTGCGCCTCGTCCTCCGGGCTGCTGGAGCCGCGCGTCAAGGGGGCTACTGTCACAACTTCCACCGAAGTCGGTCCCTCTCCTTGTTCGGGCGGCTTTTGGTGGTCGACGTCACTGTCCTTCTAACCATCGCCGATCCACTTTTCATTTTCCATTTGTTTTGTCTTTGTCTTACACAGCTGGTTTCAATTCCCCAAATACTTGTTCATGATTTAACCCTCTGTTCCCCCATGTTTGTTTGTGAGTGATTGTTTTTATGTAGTACGGTCTGTTTAAGTGGGCTTGCGTTTTTTGTATTGTATTTGTCTATGTTGAGTAAAATATTTTTATTTACTCATATCTGCTGTCCTGTGCCTGACTCCTCTACACCAGCTACACACAGACTACATTACAGATGGATCATTGATGGATCATGTGAAAGAAATGCTATAACCACCCCCAGCCACATCCAGCTAAGTGTATGGGTTACTATTGTCTAGACATGTACACATGTTCATGAAATACAATAGATGGCCGTAATCACCCCAAGACACACCTGTCTAACTTGATGGGTCTTGTAATCATCTGGTAAAGTATAGTCTTTTGTTTAGACATGTAGAAGTAACCTAATGCTTTGAAAACAGCAACCGAGAACTCGGACAAATACAAGTTTACGACACTTTGATATCTCTAACTTGCAGCTGTTTAGGCTAAGTCTAGCACAAATTAGATTGAGCAATGAAGCCCCACTCGTGGTTTTCTTAAATGAAACTAGTTTTTGACAGTATGGCCCAATTACCATGGAAGGATTTAGAAGGGAAGAACTGCCTCAGACTTGTATTCCAGAGCCTGGGATCCGCACTATATTCAGCTGTTGCAACAGCAAATTTTTCAATGGCTGTCCGCTGGTCACAAACACAAAAGGCAGCTTAAACATCTTCAATTAAACTGTTACTGCGTTAAAATACACATATACATTTGTGAACAGCCACAATCCGTAAGGCTCAATCAAATAGACAATGAGAGAGCATCAGTGTGATTCACATCAATGCGCTACGTAGATACAGTATCAATAATAAGTGATATCCAAATCACCTGTAGGCTACACGAATGCTGTCGTCCTTACCTCCAAGTGTTTATTCAAGTTGAATAATCTATGGATGCTGACAGCTGTCGGAACATTGGAAGAAGTACACTGCTCAAAAAATAAAGGGAACACTTAAACAACACAATATAACTCAAAGTCAATCACACTTCTGTGAAATCAAACTGTCCACTTAGGAAGCAACACTGATTGACAAAAAATGTCACATGGTGTTGTGCAAATGGAATAGACAACAGGTGGAAATTATAGGCAATTAGTAAAACACCCCCAATAAAGGAGTGGTTCTGCAGGGGTTGACCACAGACCACTTCTCAGTTCCTATGCTTCCTGGCTGATGTTTTGGTCACTTTTGAATGCTGGCGGTGCTTTCACTCTAGTGGTAGCATGAGACGGAGTCTACAACCCACACAAGTGGCTCAGGTAGTGCAGCTCATCCAGGATGGCACATCAATGTGAGCTGTGGCAAGAAGGTTTGCTGTGTCTGTCAGCGTAGTGTCCAGAGCATGGAGGCGCTACCAGGAGACAGGCCAGTACACCAGGAGACGTGGAGGAAGCCGTAGGAGGGCAACAACTCAGCAGCAGGACCGCTACCTCCGCCTTTGTGCAAGAAGGAGCAGGAGGAGCACTGCCAGAGCCCTGCAAAATGACCTCTAGCAGGCCACAAATGTGCAAGTGTCTGCTCAAACGGTCACAAACAGACTCCATAAGGGTGGTATGAGGGCCCGACATCCACAGGTGGAGGTTGTGCTTACAGCCCAACACCGTGCAGGACGTTGGGCATTTGCCAGAGAACACCAAGATTGGCAAATTCGCCACTGGCGCCCTGTGCTCTTCACAGATGAAAGCAGGTTCACACTGAGCACATGTGACAGACGTGACAGAGTTTGGAGACGCCGTGGAGAACGTTCTGCTGCCTGCAACATCCTCCAGCATGACCGGTTTGGCGGTGGGTCAGTGATGGTGTGGGGTGGCATTTCTTTGGGGGGCCGCACAGCCCTCCATGTGCTCGCCAGAGGTAGCCTGACTGCCATTAGGTACCGAGATGAGATCATCAGACCCCTTGTGAGACCATATGCTTGTGCGGTTGGCCCTGGGTTTCTCCTAATGCAAGACAATGCTAGACCTCATGTGGCTGGAGTGTGTCAGCAGTTCCTGCAAGAGGAAGGCATTGATGCTATGGACTGGCCCGCCCGTTCCCCAGACCTGAATCCAATTGAGCACATCTGGGACATCATGTCTCGCTCCATCCACCAACGCCACGTTGCACCACAGACTGTCCAGGAGTTGGCGGATGCTTTAGTCAAGTTCTGGGAGGAGATCCCTCAGGAGACCATCCGCCACCTCATCAGGAGCATGCCCATGCGTTGTAGGGAGGTCATACAGGCACGTGGAGACCACACACTACTGAGCCTCATTTTGACTTGTTTTAAGGACATTACATCAAAGTTGGATCAGCCTGTAGTGTGGTTTTCAACTTTAATTTTGAGTGTGACTCTAAATCCAGACCTCCATGGGTTGATAAATTGGATTTCCATTGATAATTTGTGTGTTATTTTGTTGTCAGCACATTCAACTATGGAAAGAAAAAAGTATTTAATTTGAATATTTAATTCATTCAGATCTAGGATGTGTTATTTTAGTGTTCACTTTATTTTTTTGAGCAGTGTACATAGCTTGGCCTACAAAAGCCTATTCCTGCGATCAATCAAAACATTTGGTGTCATCATCTTGGTCAATGACTTGTGGTCAGACTCACTCAGACAGAACACATTTAAACTTTTGCCATTTTTTTGAATGCCATTGAGAAAACAGAAAGATGTCAAATAATTTTTGCACAATTTTAAAGTAATTCTAGAAGTAATCATCTAATCACATCCCTTACTCCCCAAGCCTGATTGGTACTATAGATTTGATGTGGTAAACAAATAAATACTTTATTTATATTTTATGGAATGCTTGTGAAATAGACTAATCGCCCTTAGTCTGGTCATGAAGGACTACATTTTTCCGATGATAATACCAACCAGAAGGCGAACATATCTTGAAAGACTGGTTGCAAGCATCACTAAGGTAACACCGACATCATCTGTTAGGGGGCAGTAATGAGGTGACCAATAATGGCTGCAATTGAGATTGGCTGACTCTCACAAGCATTATAGTTTTCTCCGTTTGTTTTGCTTTACGACCACCACATGCATCTTTGGACTCGTCTGAAGTTGGTAAAGCCGATCTGCCAACTTATGTCTGTAGCGTCCAATGGCAGTCAATTAGTTGTTTAAAACCTGAAAAATACGAGACATTTAGCTTAATTGCTATGCACTACTAGTCACTTATTCATCTTCATGTAATATCTAATCATTAGGTGTAGTCATTACTCTTGTCACCTTCTCCATGTATTTGAAGTGTTGTTGTAGGATACATGTTGTAGGCTACATTTATCCAAGCAGCACATGCAGCAGTAAATGCCTGTAATTATAACCCATTACAATTAACACGACTCACAGAAAGCATCCTGCCATCCCCTCTCCCTCAGTGGTGTTACCTCCCTCTCTCCTTGAAACTCTATCCATCCATCTGTAAATCTCTTCCCTCTTTCAATCCATCCAGCGTTTCCCTCCATCCAGCCTCATCCTTTCATCCATCCCCCATCCCTCCTTTTCCACCATTATTATACCATTACCTTCCAGTCATTCATCCATCCATTCCCTCTATTCATGTGGATATCATTATTCCGTGACGAAGAGAGTGTTAAGTGAAAAGACCAGATATCTACAGTAAAACAGGGGGGATATTAAATACGGAGCAGGTGGGCCAAGCTCACTACACTACTACATTACAATAATCTCTCTCTCTCACTACAGTGTATAATCATCTCTGTGTGTGTGTGTGTGCGTGCGCGTGCATGTTTGCGTGTGCGCACGTGCAAGTGTATTTGTGAATCAGTGTGTGTGTGTATGATTGTGTCTGTGTGTGTGTATGATTGGGTCTGTGTGCGTGTTTGTGAATCATCAGGGTAGTCTGTGATCCTATAGTGCTAGCTAGCTCCAGGGTCTATCAGCCATGCAAATGAGCCGTGGTTCCTTTACCTTAATTAACAGTCCCAGGGGACAGTGTGGTGAATAACATGAGCTCTCCTCTCCTCCGCTCTCCACTTTCCAGTCTCCAGTGACAGGCATTGTGGAGCACAACACAACACAATGTTTCATTAAGACTGACAATTGTGGGGAGAAAACAGAGATGGGTATGTGGTGTGGTGGTGGTATTTGATTGTGGGTACCGATATGCAGGGATGTGTATCAGTGAATGGGCCAAATAACATTATGAGCATCAGAAAAATAATAAATAAATAAATAAAAATACAAAGAAATACAATAATGTGTTTTGGGTTACTTACTACTGCAAATGTTCACTAAAATATAATCAGTATCCTACAACTACATGTTATTGGTAGCTCAGGAGCATAATTTCTACTTTGATGAATTCATTATATTCCAAATTTTCTGCAAGATATCTCTTTTTGTATTTAGCATGTTCTCTTTTCCCTTTGAATGGGGTAGGAGGTCTCCAGTGTTCTTCCCCAGCCATGAGAGGCAGAGAGAGAGAGAGAGAGAGAGAGAGAGAGAGAGAGAGAGAGAGAGAGAGAGAGAGAGAAACAAATAAACCAAAATAAAAGCAAATTCTTCTCGTGTTTTGCTGATTAAAAACAAAGCTTTCACTCAATTTGGCATGAGGGTCTGCTATATAAATTGATGAAAGCACCAGAACAGTCTGCAGCACCTGGCCTCACCCTACTCAAATCTGAAGTCAAATGTCTTCAAATGTCTACTGCTTGCTGATGATCTGGTGCTTCTGTCCCCAACCAAGGTAGGCATATAGCAGCACCTATATCTTCTGCACAGATTCTGTCAGACCTGGGCCCTGACAGTGAAACTCAGTAAGACAAAAATTATCCAAAAAAGGTCCAGCTGCAAGGACCACAAATACAAATTCCATGTCGACTCTGTTGCTCTAGAGCACACAACAAACTATACCTACCTCGGCCTAAGCATCAGCACCACAGGTAACTTCCACAAAGCTGTCAACAATATGAGAGACAAAGCAAGAAGAGCCTTCTATGCCATCAAAATGAACATCAAATTCGATATCCCAATTAGGATCTGGCTAAAAATACTTTAATTAGTTATAGAACCCATTGCCCTTTATGGTTGAGGTCTGTGGTCCGCTCACCATCCAAGAATTCACTAAATGGGACAAACACCAAATTGACACTCTGCATGCAGAATTTTGCTAAAACATCCTCCGCATACAACGTAAAACACCAAATAATGCATGCAGAGACGAATTAGGACGACACCCGCTAATGATCAAAATCCAGGAAAGAGCTACAACCACCTAAAAGGAAATTATTCCTAAACTTTCCATAACAAAGCCATCACCTCCAGAGAAATGAGCCTAGAGAAGAGTCCCCTCAGACTCCACAGAGCCCTCGGACAGCAACACAGTTAGATCAAACCGAATCATGAGAAAACAAAAAGATAATTACATGACACATTTGAAAGAATTAACCAAACAAACTGAGCAAATTGGAATGCTATTTGACCCTTAACAGAGAGTACACAATGGCAGAATAGTTGACCACTGTGACTGACAGAAAAAAAAACTTTGAGTATTAGCATAGCCTTGCTATGAAGAGAGGCCGCTGTAGGCAGACCTGACACTCGACAGAAAACAGGCTATGTGCACACTGCCTGCAAAATAAGGTGGTAACTGAGCTGCACTTCCTAACCTCCAGCCAAATGTATGACCATATTAGGGACACATACAGTGTATTCAGAAAGTATTCAGACCCCTTGAATTTTTGCAATGTTACAGCCTTAAGTCTAAAATAGATTTTTTTGACTCATCAATCCACACACAATACCCCATAATGACAAAGCAAAAACAAGTTTACAATACATTTTTGCCAATGTATTAAAAAATAAATGTTAAAATCACATTTACATAAGTATTCCGACCGTTTACTCAGTACTTTGCTGAAGCACTTTTGGCAGCGATTACAGCCTTGAGTTTTCTTTGGTTTGACACTACAAGCTTGGCACACCTGTATTTGGGGAGTTTCTCCCATTCTTCTCTTCAGATCCTCTCAAGCTCTTTCAGGTTGGATGGGGAGCGTTGCTGCACAGCTTTTTTCAAGTGGGCTATCCTGTGCCTTTTACTGAGGAGTGACTTCCGTCTAGCCACTCTAGCATAAAGGCCTGATTGGTAGAGTGCTGCAGAGATGGTTGTCCTTCTGGAAGGTTCTCCCATCTCCACTGAGAAACTCTTGAGCTCTGTTAGAGTGACCATCGGGTTCTTGGTCACCTCCATGACCAAGGCCCTTCTCCCCCAATTGCTCAGTTTGGCTGGGCAGCCAGCTCTAGGAAGAGTCTTGGTGGTTCCAAACTTTTTCCATTTAAGAATGATGGAGGCCACTGTGTTGTTGGGCACCTTCAATGCTGTAGACATTTTGTGGTTCCCTTCCCCAGATCTGTGCCTCAACACAATCCTGTCTCGGAGCTCTATGGACAATTCCGTCGATCTAATGGCTTGGTTTTTGCTCTGACACCCACTGTCAACTGTGGGACCTTATATAGACATATATGCCTTTCCAAATCAATCAATTGAATATACCAAAGTTGGACTCCAATCAAGTTGTATAAACATCTCAAGGATGATCAATGGACACCGGAAGCACCTGAGCTTAGTTTTATACTCATAGCAAGGGGTCTGAATTATGTAAATAAGCTATTTCTGATTATATTTGTAATAGATTTGCAAAAATGTCTTAAAACCTGCTTTCACTTTTTCATCTTGGGGTAATGTGTGTAGCTGTGATGAGGAAAACAATTAATTTAATCCATTTTAGAATAACAAAATGTGGAAAAAGCGAAGGCATCAGAATACTTTCTGAATACACTGTATTTCTTCAGATTACACAGACCCACAAAGAATTTGAAAACAAATCCAATTTTGAAAAACTCCCATATCTATTAGGTGACATACCACAGTGTGCCATCACATCACCAAGATTTGTGACCTGTTGCCACAAGAAAAGGACAACCAGTGAAGCACAAACACCATTGTAAATACAAACCATATTTATGTTTATTTATTTTCCCTTTTGTACTTCAACTATTTGCACATTTTTACAACACTGTCCATAGCCATAATATCAACCAACTCTCACAGTCTCACTGCAGAATTCATCAATGTTCTCCAAATGTCAAATTTCAAAGTGTTTTTGTTGCTCCTGCTGCTCTGTGTCGTTCATCCTGCTGCACTTTAACATTCTATTTCTCTACACGTCAAATTTAGAAAGTCAAGAGTTACATTTAGACACTCATTCCGAATGGTTAAGGTAAGGGTTAAGTTTTGGGATAGGGTTAAAACACATAGTTTAGACACTTATTCCAAATTGTTTGGGATAGGGTTACAACAAATAATACAAAACCAGTGTCCACGACTGGGATTGAAAACACAACCTTCTGATCCAAAGTCATGGGATTACCCAAGCATACTTGATGGTAAAAGCACTCCCTGTTTCCCCTAGTGGCTGGTTTTTGAAGACATTTCCCGACATCCTCAGGACATCAATAGATGTCCAATTTTGACGTCAATCTTGAACGATCACAGGGAGTGCTTTTGTCTCTATTCTTTTGAAATGTTTGTGAGTGTACTGTGTACTTTTAATTTCTGATAGTTTATTTTACATTTGTTTATTATCTATTTCACTTGCTTTGGCAATGTAAACATATGTTTCCAATGGCAATGAAGCCCTTTCATTGGAATTAAATTGAGAGAGAGAACGCTGCCTGCCTGGCTGCCTGAGTGGACCACGGAAGTGTTGGAAACCTCCCACGAGGGGCCCTGTGTAATTCGATGCATGCTGTTCAAGCTTAGAGTATATTGTCTTCCCATTGCTTATGAAGCCTCCACCCACTGGCCCACCCTACATTTAGCTGATCATGTGACATGGGCGGGCAGGCTAAGTCATTTGCAAGTACAACAGTTCTCTGTGCAGCTCCCCATTCATTTCCTGAGAACTGCGAGAGCTCAGCAGCTGAGCGACAGAAGGGGAGGGAGCTGTGCACACACACACAGAGAGAGAGAGAGAGAGAGAGAGAGAGAGAGAGAGAGAGAGAGAGAGAGAGAGAGAGAGAGAGGGGGGGAGCGAGAGATAGGACTGGAGAAGAGAACTGTTTCCTACGGCTCTGCAGCTTCTGACAAGGTCTGTGCACATTTTTACTCCTGTTCTTCTCATGCTGTGGTTCTCATTTGTCATGTTTGTGGGATTGTGTCTAAGTGTGCGTGTGGTTCAGCTGTCATAGCTGAACCACATATGACAACTCCTTGTTACCTAGGTACCTACCGCACACTGTCTGGCTGGCTGACCATGCATGCCATTGTGTTGGGTTGCTGTCAGAAGGAAACTGAATCAGTGTAACACTGCTAGGGACTGGACTTGTAACACCTATTTTCCATGTGAATGCACAAGCTGTGAGATGATTATAATGAGGAATGACTGTAGGCATCAGCATAACCACAGGTTGTGATGCATTTAAATACTGCTTCAACCTCTGTCATGTGTTCTTGGCAGTGCTTTAGCTTGTTTTAATGCAATAGTGGTGTATAGTTTGAAGTCATTGTTTTTTCTTCTGTGTTTGAGAAATAGTTTTTACTAAATTAGCTGGTGAAGATTTGGGTGAGAGTACAGTATAGTAGGAGACTGTCAGGAGAAATAGTGCAGGATCCAAACTCCTTAGGAATTGCCCAAAAAGTTTGTTGGTTGTCACAGTTTTTTTTGCATGTGATAGCTGCTTGTGTGTTTCTGTGAGTGAGTTTGTACGTGTGTGTAGGACAGCCTTGTTTGCCTCCCGTAAAGAAGCAGCAGAACCACAGAGAGAGACAGGGCTGTTCGCAATGGGTTAAACATTCAGAAGCTCGGGTAGCAGAGGAAGGACACTGAGGGGGAGGTGTGTGTGTGTTAGTATGTGTGTGTGTACGTATATGCGTTGGGCGGGTGTTGCATGGCTGGTGTCTTGGATGTCATCGGCAGTGACTCTGACTTTCAGAGGGGTAATAATCATTGGTATTGATGGTGTCTGTCACTGGGCTCAGAGGCTCAACTCAACACAGGCAGGGCTATGGGAGGGTGGCTGAGTGGGGGGATGTGTGGTGGGGTGGCTGGGGGCTGGGGGCTGGCCCTGGCCTGTTCTTTTCAATTACAGAGGACTGGGCCAGAGCTGTCAGCAAAGGCATTTGTACACTGGGGGTTGGGGGTCAGGGAAAGGCAAGGAGGGGCCCCCTAGGGGACTGGGGAGGGAGGGAGTTGGAGACTCTGGCCCCTGTTCCTGGGTCTGATGTGGAAACTGAGTACTGACCTGCGTGACTTTACCCCTGTGCTGGAGAGAGGCCCCGTCCCTGCCTTCAACACTGTGACAGCCACGGGGTGTGTGTGTGTGTGTGTGTGTGTGTGTGTGTGTGTGTGTGTGTGTGTGTGTGTGCTGCTCAAGGGTATTCATGGAGCCAGATTAGTGCTCATTTCAACTTTCACTTTAAATCCATTTACCATGGGCCCCTTTCACTCAGCAATAGTACACTTTAGAGGGGGTAAATTACGTGCCTTAGCATTTACACTGAACATAATTGTCAAATGTATTAAAAGTCATATTTAATCAATATATTTATATTGCAAATATTATAAACATTTATACACAACATAGTCTTGGGCAAACGTTTAGCCTAATCCTGGAACCAAAAACCAATGCCTAATGGAGAGTTCCATTGAAATACCTTTCTAGTCCAGAAAAAGGCTGAATCTCTGTCTGGGAAACTGGCCCAAAGTTATGTACTTCACATAGGTTACTGAATGTTATGGAACAAAGACATACTGTAGATCACGTTCAATGATTTGGAGAAAATATAATATAATACAAATTGAAGATGAAATTAGGTTAATGACCATTTGACCAAGCTTGTAATCCCGCCACCGCTATCAATCTTTTGATTTCCTTTCTAGGCTGCTATTAGTAGTTCCACACCAAATAGATATATAGAGATCAGCCTAGGTAGTCAATTAAAAATGACCGATCAGCAACAAACACAGTCTATCTGTCCAATCACCAGCGGACCTTGTCTATCTGTCTAATCAGCAATGGACCCAGTCTATCTGTCTAATCAATTAAAAAGTACCTATCAGCAATTGACACAGCCACATCTAATCAATCAGCAGTCTACTTTTGCTGAGTTCACGTGCTATCGGAGCTCTTACTTCCCAGTGGGACATTTCACTACAATGACCCTCCAAAGTCAGAATTACAAGTGGAAAACTCTTGAGTACATTTTGATACCCAAATTGATGTTTCACCACTGACCTTTCACCTTTTAATTTTTGAAAATTACAACCTTATCAATATGGATAAGGTAACTAGTCTGTTCATATTGTCAACGTTAAGCAGGCTAGATAACATTATAATTAACAATGTTAGCAAGCTTATCAAGCTCGCTAAAATTTTATTGGTTGAAGAATTGTTCCAACTTCAAAGGAACTTGAACACAATCATATCAGACTTACCAGTTCCCAGTTTCCTGTGTCCCACTAGCACATGAAGCCAGCAACAGTGTAACGGTCTACAGGGTTCATTCCAGTCCAATTATAATTGCTCTACAGGATCCTGCCACCTATGGCATCATCTGCCTGACACAGTGTAATAACAGTGACACAAATTGGAACCGTTGTTGACAGATGTAATCTTATGGAATGCTACACGTACAGTATTCTAAGACAACATACACTGAACTAAAATATAAACATTACAAGTAAAATGTTGGTCACATGTTTCATGAGCTGAAATAAAAGATCATAGAAATGTTACATACACACACAACACTTATTTCTCTGAAATGTTGTGCACAAATTTGCTTACATCCATCCCTGTTAGCCAGCATTTCTCCTTTGCCAAGAAAATCCATCCACCTGACAGGTGTGGCATATCAAGAAAATAATGCAATGCCACAGATGTCTCAAGTTTTGAGGGAGCGTGCAATTGACATGCTGACTGCAAGAATATCCACCAGAGATGTTGCCAGACAACTGAATTTTCATTTCTCTACCATAAGCTGCCTCCAACATTGTTTTAGAGAATTTGGCATTACGTCCAAACGTCCACACAACCACAGACCATGTGTAACCACGCCAGCCCAGGACCTCTACATTCGGCTTCTTCACCTGCGGGATCATCTGAGACCAGCCACCTTAACTGCTGATAAAACTGTGGGTTGGCACCACCAAATAATGTCTGGACAAACTGTCTCAGGGAAGCGTATCTGTGTGCTTGTCATCCTCACCAGGGTCTTCACCTGACTGCAGTTTGGCATCGTAACCGACTTTAGTGTGCAAAATGCTCACCTTCGATGGCCACTAGCACGCTGGAGAACTGTGCTCTTCATGGATGAATCCTGGTTTCAACTGTACTGGGCAGATGACAGTGTGTATGGAGTCGTGTGGGCAGGGGTTTTGCTGATGTCAACTTTGTGAACAGAGTGCCCCATGGTGGTGGGGGGGTTATGGTATGGGCAGGCATAAGCTACGGATAACAAAAATAATTGCATTTTATCGATGGCAATTTGAATGCACAGAGATACCGTGATGGGATCCTGAGGCCCATTGTTGTGCCATTCATCTGCCACCATCACCTCATGTTCCAGCATGAAAATGGTGCATGAGGCAAATGGTGGTCACACTAGATATTGGCTGTTTTTTTTGTATCCACGCCCCTACCTTTTTTAAGGTAAATATTTGACCAAGTCATGTCAAATACATACAGTGCCTTGCGAAAGTATTCGGCCCCCTTGAACTTTGCGACCTTTTGCCACATTTCAGGCTTCAAACATAAAGATATAAAACTGTATTTTTTGTGAAGAATCAACAACAAGTGGGACACAATCATGAAGTGGAACGACATTTATTGGATATTTCAAACTTTTTTAACAAATCAAAAACTGAAAAATTGGGCGTGCAAAATTATTCTGCCCCTTTACTTTCAGTGCAGCAAACTCTCTCCAGAAGTTCAGTGAGGATCTCTGAATGATCCAATGTTGACCTAAATGACTAATGATGATAAATACAATCCACCTGTGTGTAATCAAGTCTCCGTATAAATGCACCTGCACTGTGATCCGTCTCAGAGGTCCGTTAAAAGCGCAGAGTGCATCATGAAGAACAAGGAACACACCAGGCAGGTCCGAGATACTGTTGTGAAGAAGTTTAAAGCCGGATTTGGATACAAAAAGATTTCCCAAGCTTTAAACATCCCAAGGAGCACTGTGCAAGCGATAATATTGAAATGGAAGGAGTATCAGACCACTGCAAATCTACCAAGACCTGGCCGTCCCTCTAAACTTTCAGCTCATACAAGGAGAAGACTGATCAGAGATGCAGCCAAGAGGCCCATGATCACTCTGGATGAACTGCAGAGATCTACAGCTGAGGTGGGAGACTCTGTCCATAGGACAACAATCAGTCGTATATTGCACAAATCTGGCCTTTATGGAAGAGTGGCAAGAAGAAAGCCATTTCTTAAAGATATCCATAAAAAGCGTTGTTTAAAGTTTGCCACAAGCCACCTGGGAGACACACCAAACATGTGGAAGAAGGTGCTCTGGTCAGATGAAACCAAAATTGAACTTTTTGGCAACAATGCAAAGGGACAGGGAAGATGAAGGGACAGGGAAGATGGTTCAAATTGATGGGTAGATGGATGGAGCCAAATACAGGACCATTCTGGAAGAAAACCTGATGGAGTCTGCAAAAGACCTGAGACTGGGACGGAGATTTGTCTTCCAACAAGACAATGATCCAAAACATAAAGCAAAATCTACAATGGAATTGTTCAAAAATAAACATATCCAGGTGTTAGAATGGCCAAGTCAAAGTCCAGACCTGAATCCAATCGAGAATCTGTGGAAAGAACTGAAAACTGCTGTTCACAAATGCTCTCCATCCAACCTCACTGAGCTCGAGCTGTTTTACAAGGAGGAATGGGGAAAAAATTCAGTCTCTCGATGTGCAAAACTGATAGAGACATACCCCAAGCGACTTACAGCTGTAATCGCAGCAAAAGGTGGCGCTACAAAGTATTAACTTAAGGGGGCTGAATATTTTTGCACGCCCAATTTTTCTGTTTTTGATTTGTTAAAAAAGTTTGAAATATCCAATAAATGTCATTCCACTTCATGATTGTGTCCCACTTGTTGTTGATTCTTCACAAAAAATACAGTTTTATATCTTTATGTGTGAAGCCTGAAATGTGGCAAAAGGTCGCAAAGTTCCAGGGGGCCGAATACTTTCGCAAGGCACTGTAAATAAGGGCCTAGTGAATGTATTTCATTATACTGATTTCCTTATATGAACTGTAACTCAGTCAAATCTTTGACATTGTTGCATGTTGCGTTTATATTTTTGTTCTGTGTACATTGTCATAGTAGGCTGGACAGATTAAGGTTTTAAGAACGGTGTTTTCTGCTGAAAATTACTTCATTGCATCCGCCATGGAGTTCAGTTTCATAATATTAACATGTGTTCCAGCTGCTTGCCATATTTTTCAAGTAATAGCGGAAAAACAGGCCTTATTTTAGGCAGTTTTCACCCTGTGGGCTCCTATTAGTTCTATTGAGCACCTTCTCTCCTTCCGAACGTTCTATTCCCAGCCCATTGTTCTGCATCACAATGCAAGCTTCACTGGTGTTAGCAATGAGCTGGCGTTACCTCAGGTAACTTGATATTAACAAGGTTATGGTTACTTGGTGAGCACCTCCTGTGCGTGCAGTGTAATAGTGGGTGTAATGGTAAAGACCATAGGCAGCTCGTGAGTTTCAAGTTTGGGGAAGCTTACAGTTTAACATAGGATTTAAACTGATCGGCATGCCAATTATGATTATTTTTTCCACATTTTCATGGAACAGATTGATTTGAATAATAACATTTATGTTTCTCAAAAACACTATTTTGTTCATTCTAAATGGCTGCTGTGTATATGGCTGCTGTGCTGTTCATTTGTAGGCTATTAACTGAGCATATGTTGCACAGGTTCACTGAGTTGCAAACCACATGGATGGGTCTACCTCATTGCTTAGCAGCTAATGGTGATTTGTAGATCTGACGCAGTTGCTATCCCAGATTGAGCCTGGCAAGGTATGTAAGTACCCGCAGATGGCCACAGCGAGGCTTAAAAAAGAAGGAGAGCTATAAACCCATACTGTTTTTGCAGAAAAACAAACAAACCTTAAACCCTATCCCTAGGTCTAGGTCCCTTTAAAAAGTTACTTCTAACCCATATTTTAGCCCTAACCCTGAATAGACAGTAAAAGGGGTTAACTAACCTCATCCAATAGCAGACACCTGTTAATGAATGTAATCTGGATTAATGAATGTAATCTGGATTAATTAATGTTTGTATACTGTAGAGCACAGTATGTAGTAGATTATCTCATCTGGTGGAGGCAAGAATCCGGCTATGTTGAGTGAAGGGCAGAGGCGTAAGGGGAGAGGCAAGAGGGGAATGCTCCCCCCTCACGTAGTGTGCATTGTGAGATGGCCCTGGCCTGTTTCCATCTGTGTATGTGATGGCCCCTGAGCACAGAGAGGGCGTTGTATGTGTCTAAAGTATTTTTATTTATTTTACCTTTATTTAACCAGGCAAGTCAGTTAAGAACACATTCTTATTTTCAATGACAGCCTGGGAACAGTGGGTTAACTGCCTGTTCAGGGGCAGAACGACAGATTTGTACCTTGTCAGCTCGGGGGTTTGAACTCGCAAACCTTCCGGTTACTAGTCCAATGCTCTAACCACTAGGCTACGCTGCCGCCCCAGGCTGTGTCACAATAACACAATATACACAGTATACTTATTTACCAAAAGTTAAAGTATAAATCATTTCAAATTCCTTGTATTAAGCAAAGCAGGCGGCACTATTTTCTTGTTTTAAAGATTTATGGATAGCCAGGGGCACACTCCAACACTCAGACATAATTTACAAAAGATAATTTGTGTTTAGTGAGTCCGCTAGATCAGAGGCAGAAGGGATGACAATGTGTTGTCTTGATAAGTGTGTGAATTGGATCATTTTCCTGTCCTGCTAAGTATTCAAAATGTAACGAGTACTTTTGGGGTGTCATGTAAAATGTATGGAGTAAAAAGTAAAACATTTTTTTAGGAATGTAGTGATGTAAACGTTGGGGGGGGGGGGGGTGGAGTAGAGGAAGGGGAGAAAGTAGAGGGTCTTGCTATATTTGTTGACACAGGCAGAAACATTAGCATCATCTTCAGATTCTCTTGTCAAATAAGTGTGAAATCCTCTAATTTTCTGGGCCAGTGTGTTAGTTATGGACTGGACTGAGGAAGAGTGAGAGTGCTAGCCCACTTTTTGTGGAATCAGACATAGACAAGCCTGTCTTTCTTGAGGAAAGACAGAAAATGCATTATGGAACTCTGCAACAGATAGCAGAAAAGTGACATTCAAGGACAAACAACAGAGCATACATTGAACGACAGTGCAAACACTGTGACCCAGTCCAGCCATGGTGCTTGGAATAAAAAGAAAACAACTTCTACAACAGATATTCAGCCACCCTCTGAGAAAAACTAAATGACATTAAAAAGGACTGAAGAACTATATAAAACAACATATTTACACATAAAAAAAATTGATGAAAAACATAGCACATTGCGTTCTCATCCATTCCCCCGAAATCCTCAATGTTTGGGTTTAAAAGTTAGGGGCTTCCTGGTTAATAAGGATCCTCGGCCTGGCTTGGGCCCAGTTTGTTTCCCAAACGTTTTCCCAAACTTATCCTGAAGATGCTTTTGGGAAACCTGTCCTGAGGTGACTCACTAGGAATGATGACACCCACAGTTCCTATACTGTGGAAGTAATCACAGATCTGACATGACTATATCGGTCAAAATTATATGAATGGAACTCTTCCTTTTTTCCCATATTTCATTATATCCAATTATGATCTTGTCTCATCGCTGCAACTCCCCAAAGAGCTCAGGAGAGGTAAAGGTTGTGTCCTCAAAAACATGACTAACCAAACAGTGCTTCTTAACACCAGCCCGCCAGCTGCAACAATGTGTCAGAGGAAACACTATTCAGCCTGCAGGTGCCCAGCCCACCACAGGGAGTTGCTAGAGCACGATGAGCCAAGTAAAGCCCCCTCGGCCAAACCCTGATGATGCTGCTCCAATTGTTCGCCACCCTATGGGACTCCCAGTCACGGCCAGTTGTGACACAGCCTGGGATCGAAACCCAGGCTGTAGTGACGCCACAACACTGCGATGGATTGCCTTAGCCCGCTGAACCACTTGGGAGGCCATAACTCTTCTTTTTACTAATCAGACTATGTAAGACTGATGATTAAGTGAGGAAGTTAAGGAGGGAGGAAGGGAAAGAAAGGAAAAAGAAAGAAAGAGAGCAAGAGAAAGAGAGAGAAAATAAGGAATGAGAGAGAGAAAAAGAAAGAAAGAGAGCAAGAGAAAGAGAGAGAAAATAAGGAATGAGAGAGAGAAAAAGAAAGAGAGAGAAAGAAAGAAAGAGACACCATTTTGAAGATTAGTTGAACAGGTCCAAGGTGTTAACTGGCGAGTTATTCACGTTCATTCTACAAAACTGCTTGCCACTCTGTTGTATTTTTCAGAAAACCAGCTACATACATACTGCACAGCTAACTTCAGCAGCCTTGTGCACGGATGCTGTACAGAATAGTGTGAACATTGATTCCAGTTGTAGGTCAAGTGTTAGGGGGGGGGGGAAATTATGCAAACAACATGTGGAATCCATTTGAAGAGCCTTTGGCATGCCAGAGCTTGTGTACATCCCAAATGGTACCCGATTCCTTATATAGTGCACTATAAAATGTAGTGCACTATAAAGGGAATAGGGTACCATTGGGACGTAGCCCTGGTTTAGTTTTAACAAGGCCACAGCCATGTAAATGCATGTTCACGTTATAGACCATAACTCCTTCAATTAAGTCACTAAACCACAGAGACTGTATTAGCTGAAAATGAAATGAGAATAACAGTGCGTTTGTGTGGAGGGGTGAGGGAGAGAGGGAAAAGGGGAGAGCGAGTGAGAAGGAGAGTGTTATAACGAGAGAGAGTGCATAAGTAACTGAAGTAAACACAGCTGCTAGTTTTCTTAAGTGGAGTATGATTGCTGGAATGAGTCAAACTTAGGGGAAGTGATTTCCCCCCCTTTTTAAAAATAGGCATAGTAAGATTTCATATAATGAGTCAGTGATTAGGAATGTTTTCCTTGGTACAGTATTGTCTGTTTTCATGCAGTTAGTCAGTCAGTGTGTGTGTGTGTTTGTGTGTGTGTGTGTGTGTTGGAGTGAACGTGCTATCTTGAGTAAGCGTTTGAGTGTATAAGTCTGCTTGCATGTTTGTATACAGTACTAGTCAAAAATGTTGACAAACCTAGTCATTCAAGGTTTTTCTTTATTTTTACTATTTTCTACATTGTAGTGAAGACATCAAAACAATGAAATAACACATATGGAATAATGGAGTAACCAAAAGTGTCAAACAAATCAAAATACATTTTATATTTGAGTTTCTTCAAAGTAGCCACCCTTTGTCTTGATTACAGCTTCGCACACTCTTGGCATTCTCTCAACCAGCTTCATGAGGTAGTCACCTAGAATGTATTTCAATTAACAGGTGAGCCTTAGGTTAATTTGTGAAATTTTATCCTCCTTAATGCGTTTATGTTGTGGCAAAGTAGGGGTGGTATACAGAAGATAGCCCTATTTGGTAAAAGACCAAGTGCATATGATGGCAAGAACAGCTCAAATAAGCAAAGAGAAATGACAGTCCATCATTACTTTAAGACATGAAGGTCAGTCCATACAAACATTTCAAGAACTTTGAAAGACTCTTCAAGTGCAGTTGCAAAAACCATCATGCGCTTTGATGAAACTGGCTCTCATGAGGACCGCCACAGTAAAGGAAGACCCAGAGTTACCTCTGCTGCAGAGGATACATTCATTAGAGATAACTGCATCTCAGATTGCAGCCCAAATAAATGCTTCACAGAGTTCACTTTCCTTGCTTTGTCTAACAACACTATCATGAATCTAGCAAAGAAGTTGTGGGTAAGAGTGCAGTTTTTCTTCAGATTTATACAAAAACGTTTGTTGTTAGCATGGTTCTCACACTAGCTTTAGCCATAATGGAGAAATGTTGCCAAGGCAACTGTTGCATCGCAACGCTAGACTCATAGGGGGAGAATGTCTTCATAGCTTGACAAATTCCTATGATTTGTGAATCTGTTTCGGACCAAACAGCTAGAGTTAAGATTTTGAAAGCTTCCCTGGTCTGGACTGGAACGATAAAGAGAAGATTTCTAATCGCCACTAAGTTTGTCCTCCTTCTCAGGATCATGCTCTGTGCGGGAAATAACTCCCGCACAGTCTCTAAAGAGAAGGGCAGAGGCAAACGCCTCTAATCGGATTTGACTATGTGAACAATTAGGAATTTAACACATTGTTTCATATAAAAATAAGTGATGCAGTCAGTCTCTCCTCAACTCTTATCCAATAGAGACTGGCATGCATAGCATTTGTTTAGCCCTCTGATTACAATGAAGATCAGAACCGGTCGTGTCTCTTGGATAATGATTTTTAACAAATACAATGCTCAATCCAAAACGGACTGCAACCCCTTGTTAAGAGTTCATTAGCTGTGGTTGCTGACACATAAGCATACATTGACGCACATGATTTGTTTAATGCCAGTGGCAGGTCATTGGTAAAAATAGAAAAGAGTAGAGGGGCTAGAGAGCTGCCTTGTGGTACACCACACCCTATATGTTTGAAATTAGAGAGGCTTCCATTAAAAGAAAACCCTCTGGGTTCGATTAGATAAATAGCTCTGAATTCATGATATGGCAGAGGTTGAAAAGCCATCAAATGTTCAACAGGTTATGGTCAATAATATCAAAAGCTGCACTGAAATCTAACACTACAACTCCCACAATCAATAATTTGTGTCAGTACAAGATGAGAGCCCTTATATACAGTTGAAGTCGGAAGTTTACATACACTTAGGTTGGAGTCAATAAAACTCATTTTTCAACCACTCCACAAATGTCTTCTTAACAATCTATAGTATTGGCAAGTCGGTTAGGACATCTACTTTGTGCATAACACAAGTAGTCTTTGCAAAAAGTTGTTTACAGACCGATTATTTCACTTATAATTCACTGTATCACAATTCCAGTGGGTCAGAAGTTTACATACAATAAGTTGACTGTGCCTTTCAACAGCTTGGAAAATTCCAGAAAATTATGTCATGGCTTTAGAAGCTTCTGATAGGCTAATCGACATAATTTGATTCAATAGGAGGTGTCCCTGTGGATGTATTTCAAGGCCTACCTTCAAACTCAGTGCCTCTTTCCTTGACATCATGGGAAAATCAAAAGAAAGAAGCTAAGACCTCAGAAAAATAATTGTAGACCTTCACAACTCTGGTTCATCCTTGGGAGCAATTTCCAAATGCCTGAAGGTACCACGTTCATCTGTACAAACAATAGTACGCAAGTATAAACATCATGCAGCCATCTTACTGCTCAGGAAGGAGAAGCATTCTGTCTCCTAGAGATGAATGTACTTTGGTGCGAAAAATGTGAAACAATCCCAGAACAACAGCAAAGACCTTGTGAAGATACAGGTACAAAAGTATCTATATCCACCGAAAAAATAATACTATATTGACATAACCTGAAAGACCGCTCAGCAAGAAAGAAGCCACTGCTCCAAAACCGTCCAAAAAAAGCCTTACTACGGTTTGCAACTGCACATGGGGACACAGATCGCCCTTTTTGGAGAAATATTCTCTGGTCTGATGTAACAAAAATAGAACTGTTTGGCCATAATGACCATCGTTATGTTTGGAGGAAAAAGGGGGAGGCTTGCAAGCCGAAGAACACCATCCGTGAAGCACAGAGGTGGCAGCATCATGTAGTGTGTGTGCTTTGCTGCAGGAGGGACTGGTGCCCTTCACAATCTACATGGCATCATGAGAAAGGGAAAGTATGTGGATATATTGAAGCAACATCTCAAGACATCAGTCAGGAAGTTAAAGCTTGGTCACAAATAGGTCTTCCAAATGGACAATTACCCCAAGTGTACTTCCAAAGCTCTGGCAAAATGGCTTAAAGACAACTAAGTCCAGGTATTGTAGTCACATCACAAGGCCCTGTTTCTCAATCCTATAGAAAATATGGGCAGAACTGGAAAAGCATGTGCGAGCAAGGAGGCCTACAAACCTAACTCAGTTACACCAGCTCTGTCAAGAGGAATGTGCCAAAATTCACCCAACTTATTGCGGGAAGCTTGTGGAAGGCTACCCAAAACGTTTGACCCAAGTTAAAGAATTGGAAGACAATGCTACCAAATATTAATTGAGTGTATGTAAACTTCTGACCCACTGGGAATGTGATGGAAGAAAGGAAAGCTGATATAAATCTTTCTTTACTATTATGCTCACATTTTAAATTCTAAAAATAAAGTGGTGATCCTAACTGACCTAAAACAGGAAAGTTTTACTCTGATTATATGTCAGGAATTGTGAAACTGAGTTTAAATGTATTTGGCTAAGGTGTATGTAAACTTCTGACCTCAACTGTATCAGCATGCTGAGTCTGCTAATTTGTTGACAGAGAAATAGCATTGTATTTGGTCATTTTTTTAACAGTTGCTATGAGCTGGCAGCAAGCTGATAGGTCTGCTGTTAGAACCAGTAAAGGCTGCTTCACCACGCTTGGTTAGCGTAATTACTTCTGTTACCCTCCAGGTTTGAGGACAAATACCTTCCTCTAGATTTAATAAACATATGACAGATATGAGTTGCCATTAGTTTTGTCATTATTGATTGATAACAATATTTTTCCACCTCTCCCACACTAATTTTACAAATTCAAACTTACAATGCTTTTTCATTATTAGTTTTTTCATGTATGAATACGATGCCTCACTGTTCATTGTTGACATTTCCTGCCTACTTTTGCCCACTTTGCCAATGAAGTAATCATTCAAGCACTCTACATGACAAAAAGTCATGCTGCTCGGGCACCTGCTCGTCGAACATCTCATTCCAAAATCATGGGCATTATGTAATCAATACTCAGGGAGAAAAAGGTGTAGATTCATGCGCCAAGCACAGCAGATGTTTATTAAGCCTTCACAGAAGAAATCGTGGTCACAGGTAATGCTCAAAAAAAGGTAGGTAGTCAAAAACAAACAATACCTCACAACCATACAAACAGAAGGAACTGTACTAAATAGGCAGCTGATGAGACCAGGTTAGAAATGAATACATGTGAAATCAATGAACAAAAATGAACGACGGGGCTACGTTCCAGAACACAAAAAAAACAGAAGGTTAACTAAGAAAAGAAAAGCAGAAGCTTAGAGTACCCCCCAAGGGAGGCTCCTGACGACCCAACAGCACCGGAGGGTGGAGCGGGCGGGGGAGAAGAAGTGGACGCATACCTCGGGGTCGAGGTCCGGCAGGCTGGTTTGACGAGGTCGTGGACTGACCCGACGTTCTGCGTCGAGGCTGTTGTCCAGTGGGTCTGTTCGGGGGTCGACCCCAAGGTCGGGGAGTGGGACGATCCGGATGGTTATGGTGAAATGCCTGAATCATCTCTGGGTCGAGGATGTCTTGGTCGGGGGCCCAGGACAGGTCTTCAGGCTCAAAACGTTCCCAGTCCACTTGGTAGTGGATGCGACCTCTCAGGAGTTTGGAATCAAGGATGACACGTATGGTGTAGGCAGATTCCACTCCGACGTCCAACAGTGGGGGAGCACTGCGGGTAGAGACTGGAGGATGAAGAGGACTGTAGGTGACGCATGAAGGACGAGGGGTGATTTTATACTGAGGGGTGACTGGTGGTGGTACGTGCCAGGCTTGATGCGATGGGTTATCTTGAAGGGACCAGTGAAGCAAGGACAGAACTTTTGCAGGGGAGGCAGAGCCGGATTGTCTCTGGTAGAGACACACACACGCTGTCCTGGGTGAAAAAGTGGCTTAGGTTGGCGGCGTCTGTCGTCAAAGCGTTTCTGGGTATTAGAGGCTTTCTGCAGATGCCGGTGAGCGGTCTCCCATACCCGCTCACAACACCGGAACCAGTCATCGACAGCTGGGACAGTACCAGGCTCCGCCTCCCTGGGAAACATGGGGGGTTGGTAACCAAGGACACACTGAATCAGAGTAAGGTGGAGGTATCAGTGCGTTCTGAGTGTATTCGGTCCAGGCCATATACCGACTCCAATCGTATGGAGAGGCAGAACATTTTTGGCGGAGGTACTTCCCTATTTCTTGTTTATGGCGTTCTGTCTGCTCTTTGGTCTGGGGGTGTTACCCTGAGGAGAGGCTGAGGGCGACCCCCAGTCGGTCACAGAAGGCTCGCCACACCCGGGAGACGAACTGGGGCCCGTGATCAGAGATTATGTCCTCCGGAATCCCATACAGACGGAACATACACTCCGCCAATTCCATGGCGTTAGGTAAATGAGGAAGAGGAACCAGACGACACATTTTTTTTAAATCGTCTACTATGACAAGGATGGTGGTGTTACCAGAAGATTCAGGAAGGTCTGTGATGACGTCAACAGCTATGTGGGACCAGGGTCTGTGAGGGATTGGCAAAGGTTGAATCTTCCCGGAAGGGAGATGACGAGGGCTTTTGGTTTGGGTGCAGACTGGACAGTACTTAATCCCTTATGTCGGATGCCAGTGAGGACCACCAGAACTTCTGGGCTAGAAGTTTGGTGGTTTGTGTAATGCCCGGATGTCCTGACCACAAGGACGTGTGTCACCATTGCATCAGTTGGGGTCTAACAGCTGCTGATACGTAACTCTTCCCAGCTGGTCTCTCAGGAGGAGCTGGGTCTGAGGTTAGGGCGTCTTGTATGGCAGAGTGAACCTCCCACTGTACCAGTCACATAATGCAAGAAGAAGGAAGAATGGGTATAGGGTCTGAGTTACTGGTTGGAAGGTCAAACTGGTGGGAGAGAGCTTCAGCTTTTACATTTTTCTTTCCAGGGATGTAAGTAACATGAAAATGTAGCGTGTGCAGAAGAGTGCCCAGTGGTCTTGCCTGGAGTTTAACCTCTTGGCCCCTCTGATATATTCTAGATTACAATGGTATGTTAGGACGAAAAAGGGAAAGCGGGGGGATAACTTCCTGGAGAGGAAGGCACAGGGAAGGTATTCTCACCCACAGAGAATATGGCTCCCAATCCTACTATGGAGGCGTCCACATCCAGGGTGAAATGAAGTGTCGGATAAGGTTGGCGAAGGACATGAGCTGAGGTGAAGAGGCATTTCAAGTTGTTGAACGCAGTCAGGGCGGTATCAGTCCACTGAAGGGTCTGGGTCTTTTGGCTGGTAAGGGCAGCGGCAGTAGAACTGAAAATCCGAATGAACCGGTGATAGAAGTTGGAGAACCCAATGATACGTTGAAATTCCTTAAGTAAAAAATTGAATAATTAAATAGCAGCAGTAAAATAATGTTAGTGAGGCTATATATAAGGGGGTACCAGTACAGAGTCAATGTGTGGGTGCATCGGTTAGTCGAGGTCATTGAGGTAATATTTAAACTCAGCATGAAAAGAAACGTTCTCTCACTGTTAACTGCGTTAATTTTCAGCAAAATGAACATGTGTAAATATTTGTGTTAACATAACACGATTCAACAACTGAGACATAAACTGAACAAGTTCCACAGACATGTGACTAACATAAGTTAAATCATGTGTCCCTGAACAAAGGGGGGTCAAAATGAAAAGTAACAGCCAGTATTGGGTGTGGCCACCAGCTGCATTAAGTACTGCAGTGCGTCTCCTCCTCATGGACTGCACCAGATTTGCCAGTTCTTGCTGTGAGATGTTACCCCACTCTTCCACCAAGGCACCTGCAAGTTCCTGGACATTTCTGGGGGGAATGGCCCTAGCACTCATCCTCCAACGTACTCAATAGGATTGAGATCCGGGCTCTTTGCTGGACATGGCAGAACACTGACATTCCTCTCATGCAGGAAATCACACACAGAACGAGCAGTATGACTGGTGGCATTGTCATGCTGGAGGGTCATGTCAGGATGAGCTAGCAGGAAGGGGACCACATGAGGGAGGAGGATGTCTTCCCGGGAAACGCACAGCGTTGAGATTGCCTGCAATGACAAAAAGCTCAGTCCGATGATACTGTGACACACCGCCCCAGACCATGACGGACCCTCCACCTCCAAATTGATCCCGCTCCAGAGTACAGGCCTCGGTGTAACGCTCATTCTCTCGACAATAAACACGAACCCGACAAAACCGTGACTCGTCAGTGAAGAGCACTTTTTGCCAGTCCAGTCTGGTTCAGCGATGGTGGGTTTGTGACCATAGGCGACGTTGTTGCCAGTGATGTCTGGTGAGGACCTGCCTTACAACAGGCCTACAAGCCCTCAGTCCAGCCTCTCTCAGCCCATTGTGGACAGTCTGAGCACTGATGGAGGGATTGTGTTTTCCTGGTGTAACTCAGGCAGTTATTGTTGCCATCCTGCACCTTTCCCGCAGGTGTGATGTTCGGATGTACCGATCCTGTGCAGGTGTTGTTACCCATGGTCTGCCACTGCGAGGATGATCAGCTCTCCGTCCTGTTTCCCTGTAGCACTGTCTTAGGTGTCTCACAGTACCGACATTGCAATTTATTGCCCTTGCCACATCTGCAGTCCTCATGCCTCCTTGCAATATGCCTAAGGCACGTTCACGCAGATGAGCAGGGACCCTGGGCATCTTTTCATTTGGTGTTTATCAGAGTCAGTAGAAAGGCCTCTTTAGTGTCCTAAGTTTTCATAACTGTGACCTTAATTGCTTACTGTCTGTAAGCTGTTAGTGTCTTAATCACCGTTCCCCAGGTGCATGTTCATAATTGTTAATGGTTCATTGAACAAGCATTGGAAACTGTGTTTAAACCCTTTACAATGAAGATCTGTGAAGTTATATGGATTTTTCTAAATATCTTTGAAAGACAGGGTCCTGAAAAAGGGACGTTTCTTTTTTTGCTGAGTTTATATTTAGGTAGATTTGAAGTGACAGCAGTGTAAAAGAGAGGTCTGTTTACCCATTTGATTAGCTGTTCAGGAATCTTTTGGCTTGGGGGTAGAAGCTGTTAAGAAGCCTTTTGGACCTAGACTTGGCGCTCCTGTACCGCTTGCCGAGTGGAAGCAAAGAGAACAGTTTATGTCTAGCGTATCTGGAGTCTTTGACAATGTTTAGGGCCTTCCTCTGTCACCGCCTGGTATAGACATCTTGGATGGCGGGAAGCTTTGCCCCAGTAAGGTACTGGGCCGTAGGCACTACCCTCTGTAGTGCCTTGCGGTCAGAGGCCGAGCAGTTGCCATACCAGGCAGTGATGCAACCAGTCAGGATGCTCTCGATGGTGCAGCTATTGAACCTTTTGAGAGCCCGACTAGCATCACTACTCTGGACGGTTCTGACTTAGAATATGTGGACAACTACAAATACCTAGGTGTCTGGTTTGTCTAGAATCAGCTTCCTATTTCACACCAAAGCCTCCTTCCCTCATGCTGCCAAACATACCCTCGTAAAACTGACTATCCTACCGATCCCGTCATTTACAAAATAGCCTCCAACACTCTACTCAGCAAATTGGATGTAGTCTATCACAATGCCATCCATTTTGTCACCAAAGCCCAATATACTACCCACCACTGCGATCTGTATGCTCTCGTTGGCTGGTCCTCGCTACATATTCATCGCCAAACCCACTGGCTCCAGGTCATCTACAAGTCTCTGCTAGGTAAAATCCTGCCTTATCTCAGCTCACTGGTCACCATATTAACACCCACCTGTAGCACGCGCTGGGCAGGTATATTTCACTTGTCTTCCCCAAAGCCAACACCTTCTTTGGCCGCCTTTCATTCCAATTCTCTGCTGCCAATGACTGGAACGAATCGCAAAATTCAGATGTGTTGTTTCCTATCCTCACCACCTGGGGGCGGCCTGTCAGGAAGTCCAGGATCCAGTTGCAGAGGGAGATGGTCAGTCCCAGGGTTCTGAGCTTAGTGACGAGCTTGGAAGTCACTATGATGTTGAGCTAAAGTCAATGAACAGCATTCTCACGTAAGTGTTCATCTTGTCCAGGTGGGAGAGGGCAGTTTTTGGAGTGCAATACAGATTGCCTCATCTGTTTGTGTGGTATGCAAATTGGAGTGGGTCCAGGACCAGCCTTTCAAACTATTTCATGCCTACAGATGTGAGTGCAACAGGGCGATAGTAATTTAGGCAGGTTACCTTGGCGTTCTTGGGCACAGGGACTATAGTGGTCTGCTTGAAACATGTAGGTATTACAGACTGGGTCAGGAAGAGGTTAAAAATGTCAATGAAGACACTTTCTAGCTGTACAGCGCATGCTCTGAGTACGTGTCCTGGTAATCCGTCTGACCCTGCAGCCTAGTGAATGTTAACTTGGTTAAAAGTCTTACTCATATAGGCTGCAAAGAGCGTCATCACACAGTTGTCCGAGAACAGCTGGTGCCCTCATGCATGAGTAATTGTTGCTAGCCTCAAAGCGAGCATAGAAGCCATTTAGCTCATCTGGTAGGCTCGCGTCACTGGGAAGCTTGTGGCTGGATTTGCCTTTGTAATCCGTGATCATTTGCAAGCCCTGCCACATCCGATGAGCATCAGAGCCGGCGTAGTAGGATCTGATATTTGTCCTGTATTGGCACTTTGCCTGTGATGGCTCATTGGAGGTCGTAGCAGGATTTTTATACTTGTCCCGCTCTTTATTAAAACCGGCAGCTCCAGCCTTTAGCTCAGTGTGGATGTTTCCTGTAATCCATGGCTTCTGGATGGGATATGTACATACAGTCACTGTAGGGACAAAACAGTCTCACTTCATCGGACTACTTCCATATTGAACACGTGAGTTTTTGCATGTAAGCAGGAATCATGAGGATATAGTTATGGTCAGATTTGCCAAATTGAGGGCAAGGGGGAGCTTTGTATGCGTTTCTGTGTGTGGAGTAAAGGTGATCAGAGTTTTGTTTACTCTAGCTGCACAGGTGACATGCTGGTAGAAATTAGTTAAGACGGAGTTCAGTTGCCCTGCATTAAAATCACCGGCCACTAGTAGTGCCGCCTCTAGGTGAGCATTTTCTTGTTTCCTTATAGTCCAGTACCCTAAGTGTCAGGTAGCCTAGCGTTTAAAAGCTTTGGGCCGGTAACCGAAAGATCTCTCGTTCGAATCCCCGAGCCGACTAGGTGAAAAATCTGAGGATGGCTTATAATAATGGCTCCAGCCATTACCACGAGCCTATTCTCCCCCGTTAAACTGCCACCAACCTCAGTTTTCTTCACAATCTTGTTAAATAGTATGTTCTACACCTAATCATGAGGTATACTAACCCAGGTTAGCAGAACCTCGAGACTTCCTTAACATTAGAGATCATGCACCAGCTGTTGTTAACAAAAACACACTTCCTCCCTTGATCTTACCTGACGCTGCCATTTGACCCTGCCGATACCTAGAAAAACCAGCTAGATGTATATTATCCTTGTTCGGCCACGTCTCCAAGAATCATATAATATTACAATCCTTCAGGCCCCGTTTATAGGTTAGTTTCATATGATGCTCGTCCAGTTTGTTCTCCAGTGATTGTATGTTCCCCAATGTAATGGAGAGTAAAGGCGGATTATTTGTTCGGCCTCTCTTGCGCAGTCTTTAACTTTTAGTAGTCTCTGCGATTAGGGCCTGGTCCGGGGTGAGCAGTATGTCCAGCGTCGCCGACTCGTTGAAGTAGAAATATTCATCCAAATTGAGGTTAGTGATCGCTGTTCTGATGTCCAGAAGCTCTTTTCAGTCATAGGAAATCTACAGAAAAAGTTGAGATCAGCACAAAAAAACCACACAAAATAGCAATAGAGACAGGACACCATAGAAAAACATGGAAGGTCAGAGAAGAAAGTCTATGTAAGCACTGTGGGTTGGGTGAAGTAGAGAATGAGCAGCACTTCCTACTACTAATTTTAAGATTTCTTGAACTGCCGGTGCCTGTGGAGAGAGAATCTTCATTTTGTTAGCAGAAAACATACAGAAAGTGGATATGGCTGCAGATGATGTCCTGGCCTGCCATAATATAAGAGAGACAATAGCTCCGGCCATGTCATACATGTGAGCACCTTTAGATTTCATTTCTCAATTGTTGCTGTTTATTTACTTTTTGGTGTTTTATTTTCCATGTATCCTTGTTTTTGTTGATATATATCATTCTTGCTCAAACATATTGTTCATTTATATAATACTCTCATTCATGCCACTAAAACATTTTTTGAATTGAAGAGGGAGAGAGACAGAGCAACTGAGTATTTTTTTTATAGATTTATTTTTAACACAACTGCGGACACCACTGCACGTTTATGTGGGGGGAAGGGTGTGTGCATGTGTGCCTGTGTATGTGTGTGTGTGTCCGTGTGCCTGTGTGTTTGTTGGGGGGTTCCCCACAAGGGCCATCCTATTCTGTTTTTCAACATGTCCGACCATTCAGTCATGGTTAAGGATTGAAACGGAACGACATGCTCTCTATGGAACTGAAACCAGTGAGCTGTGCACATCTCATCTACACTCACATCAGTAGTCTTTCAAAATCACTTCAATACTTCTTTGACTGCGTCTGTGAATCTTACGTATGCTTTTTCCAATGGTGAACACTTAAAACGGCACTGCCATGAGCACAGTTTGTTTTGCTGTTTTGCCGCCAGATCTGAGGCACATGATGCAATCAGACATCAGGCTGCAACCTCTTTCAGGAGTGCTGTGTGTGTGTCTGTGTGTTGAGAGTATTCACTTAGTGGTTAAACAGGGGTTTCCCTTGGTGCTACTTGGTGTGAGATGTGTGTGTACAGCATATGTGCGTATGTATGTGTTAAGCGTAGTGTACATTGTTCTACTCACCCAGGGAACTCTGATGTCTAGAGACAGCAGCACGTGTGTGCGTGTGCGCATGTATGTGTATGAGTGCAGTGCAGCACAGGGCAGGGTGGGTGCAGGCAGAGGTCACAGGAGTGTGTGTATACTGTAGCAGACAGATTTAGACGGGGAACTGAAGAGTGGGGACCAGGAAGCCAGACTGACTTAACAAGAAGTGAGTAAACTTACAACACATACATCTAGATGTGACAACAAAAGCACGCACCACAACACACACACACACACACACACACACACAGGGCAGAAAAACACTTGACTCCTACTTTCACTCTGACTTTGTTGGGTTGTTCTATGAAATGGGTGCCCTTTTGATATTTTAAGTAGAATTTATTAACCAATATTTAATTTTAAAAGCCTGTTAGATGAAATGAAGTGCACTTTCATATATACCACATGGAGCATCAATAAATCAGATTTTTAAAGGCTTGCTGTCATGTCCCTCCATCAACCCTGTGTCACTTATAGGAAGATTTCAACCCACTTATTTTTTTTAAAATATAAGTATTTTTGCTGCTTTTATTATTTATATTCATGTGATTAGTGAGACATTTAAATCTGTCCCTCGTGTTAAGGTCAACCCTGTTATGCAAAGAATTGACCTCTTTCAAATAATGTACCATTCCCCAAGTGAAATGATTCACAGCAGGTGACATTGTTTGGGTCTTTTGCACATCTTTAACTGAGGTTGTTGAGCTCGACACGTCATCCCTGTTCACTCAATTAATCTTAGGAAAACTTGAATTTGATTAAACTTGTGTATGTGTAATTCCTAATTTCATGAACACCATGTGGTGCAATGCTCTTCACCACATGAGGAATAATGGCCGATCTTCACTTAAAACCTCATCCCTGTTAGTGTCAACCATTTTAGAGGCCTATTGGGCCCAAACTTTATCTGTTTGATATTATACACTATGTGTGTTTATTTGTACAAGGGACACTTAAACAAGGAGAAAATGTTGTATTTTTCTCAAACATGCTTTTAAATAACAGTTACGAATGGTTAACCCTAACCCTAACCTTAACCTTAAACATATCCTCCATGCAATTGAATGTTGAAAGTCGATTTCTCAAAAGGTTGCATGTCCAAAAGGCATCAATTTTGTGGAACGACCCTGTTACCTTCAAATCTGAAGAGGAGTTCTCTATTTCCAACCATTTGACAAGACATGAGAGGCAGAGGTGGTTAGATATCCATAGGCTGTTGTAAAGGCTGCACTGCTACTAAACACAGTCTGACCTTTGAACGTGAAAGAGATGGTGTTATTGGTGTTATTCTATTCTTACCAGGCGCGTAAGTGTTTTGATGCATGGACACCTTATGTTGCAGACAGTAAAGAACAGAATATGGCTGAAAATACAGGGGTTGTTTGGGGTGTTGTGAGTAGTAGCATATAATGAAAAGGCAATCAACATTTAAAAACAGCTTATAGATAATGTGTTCTTACATTGTGATGACAACATTACTACACTTGTATAATAATGGCAACAGCAGACCCTTGGCTTGATTTTACAGTACGTGAGTTCTGTTTAGATGTATGTGTGTGTTCTTGTGTATGCCTGCATGTGTGTGGTTGTGTTTCAGTCTGTGTGAACAGTCATTGGAATTGAGCTGCATCCGGCGACCTCATCAACCCCATCCTGGCAGCATTACTGACACAGGATCCCCTATGCAGAAATAGACCAGGCACTGAGGAGTGTTGAGGACATGAGTTTCTCAGTGTGTGTGTGTGTGTGTGTGTGTGTGTGTGTGTGTGTGTGTGTGTGTGTGTGTGTGTGTGTGTGTGTGTGAGAAGCTTTAGCCCCACCCATCTCTTTAAGGGTTGATCCGAGCACCCTGTACTAACAGCAGTCAAGCACCCAAGCTAACTTGCTAGCTACTTCCAGACACAAATGAGAGAACAGCTCACTAACATTAGCTTAGCTGGTTAGGCTGTTATGTTATCCAAAGCATTGGTGACTGCAACTGTGTTGTCAGATTGTCCATTCGTAAATTCTGAGCGTTTCACTTTCAGAGCATTCAGAGTGCACACTGGAAGCTCTGGCCGATGAGTAGGGTTAATCCGGACATTATGACTTCACAACGGCAGTCAAGCACCCAAGCAAACTGGCTAACATTGGCTAGCTTGCTACCTACATTGGTTCTTCCTTTAAAAGTTTTGAAATTATGCCACGACTGTTAGTGGCAGTTGGTGGTAAGGGAGAGTTAGAATGCTGATATATTGGTATTCTAAACTGTGGCACAAATTGACAAAAAAAAATGTTAAATTGACTATTTGTTAATTAATGTAGGTGTTTTCAGTCTGATAGTCTTTAATAAATAAATGTTTTGACTGTTTTGACCAAGTTAATCTGCTCATGGTGTATTTGTTTAATTATTTGTGACGTGGTTACAATGAAGAATATAAACAAAATAAATCCTATTCATATTGAATAATCAGATGCGTGTTGCAAGCTTTATTTTTCCTTTACATTTTTTGACTCATTTATTTTATCTCCAGCGCACCATTTTGTTTCTCTCCATCGCCCACACGCACTTTAAACATTTGGATAATATAGCATTTAAAGCATATTGACGATAGAACCGCCTATTAATGAGTTTGAGAGCCGATCTGTTATCCAACGATTATTATCATTATTATTATTATTATTATTAACCCATCTTGTTATGTTCAGAAATCTACAGGGAAGAGCGGTCACGACAACGCAGACGAAAATTCCAAATAATATCCATAATGTCCACAGAAACATGTCAAACATTTTTTATAATCAATCCTCAGGTTGTTTTTAAAATATATAATTGATAATATATCAACCGCAAATGTCTTTCACAGTAGGAGAGGGAAAAACAATAGCTGTCCAAATTCTGTTACGCGAGCAAAACTCATGTGACCACTTGATGCAATGTTATCGTTCTGGCTAATTTTTTCAAAATAAAAGCCTGAAACTATGTCTGAAGACTGTTAACACCCTGAGGAAGCGATAGGAAAAAGGAATCTGGTTGATATCCCTTTAAATGGAGCAATGGGAGGCTATGGAACATGGAGTTTTCAAAATAGAAGCCAGTTGATGGTTTGATTTTTCTCAGTGTTTTGCCTGCAGTATCAGTTTTGTTATACTCACAGACAATATTTTGACAGTTTTGGAAACTTTAGAGTTTTCTATCCTAATCTGTCAATTATATGCATATTCTAGCATCTGGTCCTGAGAAATAGGCTGTTTTCTTTGGGAACGTTATTTTTCCAAACATAAAAATAGTGCCCACTAGCTTCAAGAGGTTAATATACACCATCACAATGAATTAACGATGTAATCAGGTCTAAAGAAATATTATGATATGAAGAAAATGTACTTCAGAAGAACAGAATATGAGTTAGTCTACTGTATCTGGCTATCTGGCTATGCTCCATGCCATTGGCTGTATGCTTGTTCATTTAGCTGACAATATATGCTTATAAGGCCAGTGCCATTATTTTATATTATATATGATTTTATAGTGAAAAGATTATAACTGAACTTAGCTGAATAAATTAGAAATGATATTTTTTCCAATCTGGAGCGAATGTGCATATGAAGTGACTAGGTTAATGGGCTGTACTTTCACTTCAAGTGTCATCCTGACTTACCCAGCCTCCAATCAGCAAAGAAGCATATCATAAACACTCTTTACACCTATGTCCTCTGGTATGTGAGAGAGCTTTTACCAATAATGAACAACAACTCAGGTAAAGTAGACAATTGGACCAAGGGGAGACGTAAAGGCCAATGGTGAGAGTAGTGGCGGCTGCTGATTGGCAAAAACCCGGGGCGCAAGGTGGTTGGAGTTGTCAACAAAAGCAGCATGTAGTTTGAGAGGATATATATAAAGGGATGTGTACATTTGAATGTCAGCATAAATACACCTTTAACTTTTGCATGTCAAAAACCAAATGACCACCGCTGCACATGCTGCCACTGTTTAGAACAGGTTAGATTATACCATTTAGAATAAACAGCCAGCTCACAAATCAGAGTGAGAACACATCTAACTGGGGATACCTAGCTAATATAATGTCATAAAGCATGATGTGATAGTCAGTTAACTTTCATTCTGAAATAACTTAATATTTCCGAGTTAGTCGGAAGGACTTGAAATTGGCATGGGAGCTAACTTGCTTGCAAGCCACCAGCTAGCTATAGCTACAGTAGCTAGCTGTTTATCAAAGGTAGATAACTGGTTAATTTGACCAAAGAAATCTACCAAATAATTTCTCAATGTTTCTTCATGCTTTTTTGTACTACCTGATCCGCGATGAGAAGGTTGCAGCTAGTGTATCCCTCTTGTTGGATGTAGACATCTGGTTTATCAGGTCCCAGGCTCCCAGGCTCCCATAACTGTTATAATTTATTTACTAGTTATTTACAATTTGCCTTTTGCTTTAGCACAATCTGTACCTGATAGAGCAGATCTAGTCTCACATGCAGAGGTAAGCCGTATGGCGAGAGAGACATATTGCTAGGGAGACTAGAGCAGACCTAGAAGTTCTAACTGAATGCATATTTGAGAACCCCAGGATGGTTATTTACTTTGTGCTGTTATTTTGTATTCTATGTAATCACTGAGATTTCATTGAGGCAGTTCCCCTCATAGCCATTAGCTGGCAAAACAATCAAATCAATGTTTCCCATGGCCTATGCGCCCGTGGAGGCAGAGCTGCTGCCAGTCAATGAGGGGCAGAGTAGTAAGTAACTGAACAGCTTGTTTTGAAAAATATATTTTTTTGGCAGGATCATTTACAAATTTACCACACTTTTATGAGAATTTAAAACATAACTCATTTAATTTTATAATATATTTTATTTGTGTAAAAATATATTTGTGTAGACATCGCAAGCTTTTTTTTGTTAACAATCTAATGCCCTAATGGGCGAGCACTGCTTGGTGAGAGGAACAAACATTAACATACAGTATAGCTCAATACTCAGTCTCCATTTGAACCCTATGACGGTCACTTTTATTGTTTTACTCAGTGTACAATTCCACAAATGATATCTAGCCAATTGTGATATCATCTATTGAAAGACTTACACTAGGAGAGAAAATATGTCATGCATTGATACCTGATGATCCATAACAGTTGTAAGTACTATGTGTATACCATTATTGTATTATGTATCGTGGATGTTATTCAATTCATTACTATGGAATAAGAACTATGCATTGTAAATTGGGACTGTTGTTTTCTGCTCCTGACAATTGCTTTCATAGCATCAAGAAAAATGTTGCTTGTGCTCCTGAAATGTTAAAAAAATTACATGAATGCTGCTGGGCATTGAGGCAGCAGCACTCTACTTTTTTGAGTCCAGTTCAAAAATGTCCCAGAAGCATCCAAAAGACTCTGCCGGCCGCGCCTGCCAAGGAAAATACACCTTATGAAATGGAAATTCTGAGGCCATTCACAGAGTGCCAAAAAATATAATACCCCCCCACTCCATAAAAAACGGTGTCCTTCTGAGTACATCCAGGCCTGAGGAAAGAGTCCACACACACACACACACACACACACACAGGTTGTTGGGAGTTCAGTTTTTTTGTCAGTGTGAGAATGGAAGATTGATAGAGAGAGCTTTTCGACAGCCATTTTTGGTGATGTTGATGTATTCCTGGAGTATGATCATCGACAGGGAGCTAGTTAGATGGATACTTTAGGCTGGAATAAGAACCAGGTGGGATAGATTAAGTCATTGCATAGACACAGAACTATGACAGAGTAAGAGGAAGGCCCCAAAAATTGTCAACCAAGTCATAGACTGTTCTCTCTGCTACTGCACCCCCTGTAAATAACCTTGTTGTTTTTAATTTATTATGTTACTTTTTCTTACATTTTTTAAACTTTAGTTTATTTAGTCAATATTTTCTTTACTCTATTTCTTGAACTGACTTGTTGGTTAAGGGCTTGTAAGTAAGAATTTCATGGGAAGGTCTACACCTGTTTTATTTGGCGCATGTGACAAATACGATTTTATTTGAGACAAGACTTGTCTGGATATCCATACTTGCATAGTAAATTGATGAGTTTGCTTTAATTGCAAACTAGTAGAATTCGCTGCAAACTATTGAGAAAGAGAATAATTTTTATAGACCCACGTGTGTTTGTCAACAGCTGATAATCAGGTGTGGGGCCGGCTGACCCAAATTGAATGAACAGAAAGGAACAAGCGTGATTGCACATTAGAAGACAGCTTCTCAGAATGGATGAGTCTAGTATGTTGATTTTTTTCGCTTAGTGCATATGTTTTTACTAAACAGTATGTTCTAAATAGTTTGTATTACAATTAGTACACAGTTGTAGTTTTAGAAAGTAGTAGGCAAGCCATTTGTCGGACGTGGCCATACTTCCATTTAACAGGTCGTCCATTTCGTCATACAACTTTATGGTTTGTTAGTCAGTTGAAGGTCTAATGTCTTGTCTGCTGGTGGAGTGTCTGACTGTCTGTTTCCTATCTGCCAGTCCGTCCGCCCGTCCGTCACCCATCCGACCGTATGTCTGTTACTTCGTCTGTCTGTCTGAGCTTGTGGTGGCTGACTTGTCACATTGGTCTGTTTGAGAAAAGGGAACTAAACGCAGGGGGAAGAACAAACAGAGACATAATAGGAGCAGAACACAAGAAGCCCCCTATCTCTCTCTACTCACACATCACAAGGACTGGCTGTGCTACTGTTACATTCTCACATCAGAATACTTTTTATATACAATATATACATTCTGTTAATTTGTCATGATCACACATCAAATGTGGTTTCAACTAATTTAACACATGAGAATCACTATATTTGATACAGACAAATGTATAATCAAGCACAATTAGGGCCAGGTTTAGCATTTTCATTGGAACTATTAGCTAATGTGCTTCAATTTTCCTCTTAGCACTGATTCATAATCAAGCTCATTTGTCTTTTATTTTACACAGTGGATGTAATAGCTGGGGTTTTAAGCATGACACAATAGTAGCTGAAATCTTTTGATACTGTAGATGTTAAAATACTGTTTATGTCAAGTGTGTTATTTTTAATATGGTAGCAGTCTCGTAGCAGTCTCTCTGTCTCTCTCTTTCCCTCTCTGCCCCGCCCCCCTGTGGCTGTGGTGGTGGAGGGTCTATTGGCATGCTTCTTCTCTGTGCTCTGAGCTTGGTTGGCGCATTGGCTTCAATCTATGATCCTCTCCCCTCATTCACCCTCCTCTCTTCTACTCCACCTCTCCACAGTGCTTTCCCAACCACCCCGCTAGCAAACAGCTCCTCTGTTCATTGCCTTATTCAAACTTCTGTCACCCTCCCTCGCCCCCTTGTTCCTCTCTCTCTCACACACGGACACACGCATGCGCTCATGCACAAGCACACACACAGTTGCTTTGGGTGAGCTCAACATGGGAACAAAGCATTGGTGTTTTTGCTTTGGCAATATAAACACATGTTTCCCATACCAATAAAGTATGAATTGAGAGATAGAGAGAGAGAGTGTGTTTACTCATCTTCTGAAAATACTGTATAAGCAGATAACCGAAGAGAGCATAGGAGAAAATATTCTATGTCCTTTCTGGTTTAACCTTTCTAGGGCAGGGGTTCCGCTAGCGACAACATTCCGCTGAAAAGGCAGCGCACGAAATTAAAAAATATTTTTTTGATATGTGTAACTTAAACACATTAACAAGACCAATACCGCAAATGAAAGAAACATCTTGTTAATATACCCATCGTGTCCGATTTCAATAATGCTTTACAGCAAAAGCACAACATATGATTATGTTAGGTCAGAGTCAAGTCACAAAACCACACACAGCCATTTTCCAGCCAAAGATAGGAGTCACAAAAAGCAGAAATATAGATAAAATGAATCACTAACCTTTGATGATCGTCATCAGATGACACTCATAGGACATCATGTTACACGATTCAACCAGAGCATACCAGACCTATTTTTCTCTCCATATCCCCGGATTCCTATCAAAAGCTCTGAACCTTCGCAGCTAACGTCCCCTGAATGCTAGCTGTCTAGAGCACAACGGACTGTTGGCTTACGAGGCCCATCGAATACATTCCGAAACCACTCGCTAGCAGTCAGCTATCCTTTGCTAGCGGTCATCAGCTACCTTTATCCCGGACAACTCTCGCCAGTCTGTACAGCGTGACTCAAACCAGAGCTAGTCGAACTTATTCTTCTCAGCATTTCCGGATTCCTATCACAAGCTCTGAACCTATTTTATTTATATTATGATATTTTTTTATACACTGCTCATAAAAATAAATGAAACACCAAAATAACACATCCTAGACTGAATGAATGAAATGTTCTTATTAAATACTTTTTTTTACATAGTTGAATGTGCTGACAACAAAATCACACAAAAATTATCAATGGAAATCAAATGTATCACCCATGGAGGTCTGGATTTGGAGTCACAGTCAAAATTAAAGTGGAAAACAACACTACAGGCTGATCCAACTTTGATGTAATGTCCTTAAAACAAGTCAAAATGAGGCTCATTAGTGTGTGTGACCTCCACGTGCTTGTATGACCTCCGTACAACGCCTGGGCATGCTCCTGATGAGGTGGCGGACGGTCTCCTGAGGGATCTCCTCCCAGACCTGGACAAAAGCATCCACCAACTCCTGGACAGTCTGTAGTGCAACGTGGCGTTGGTGGATGGAGCGAGACATGATGTCCCAGATGTGCTCAATTGGATTCAGGTCTGGGGAACGGGCGGGCCAATCCATAGCATCAATGCATTCCTCTTGCAGGAACTGCTGACACACTCCAGTCACATGAGGTCTAGCATTGTCTTGCATTAGGAGGATCCCAGGGTCAACCGCACCAGCATATGGTCTCACAAGGGGTCTGAGGATCTCATCTCGGTACTTAATGGCAGTCAGGCTACCTCTGGCGAGCACATGGAGCGCTGTGCGGCCCCCCAAAGAAATGCCACCCCACACCATGACTGACCCACCGCCAAACCGGTCATGCTGGAGGATGTTGCAGGCAGCAGAACGTTCTCCACGGCATCTCCAGACTCTGTCACGTCTGTCACATGTGCTCAGTGTGAACCTGCTTTCATCTGTGAAGAGTACAGGGCGACAGTGGCGAATTTGCCAATCTTGGTGTTCTCTGGCAAATGCCAAACGTCCTGCACGGTGTTGGGCTGTAAGCCCCAACCCCAACCTGTGGACGTCGGGCCCTCATACCACTGTCATGAAGTCTGTTTCTGACCGTTTGAGCAGACACATGCACATTTGTGGGCTGCTAGAGGTCATTTTGCAGGGCTCTGGCAGTGCTCCTCCTGCTCCTCTTTGCACAAAGGCGGAGGTAGCGGTCCTGCTGCTGGGTTGTTGCCCTCCTATGGCCTCCTCCACGTCTCCTGATGTACTGGCCTGTCTCCTGGTAGCGCCTCCATGCTCTGGACCCTACGCTGACAGACACAGCAAACCATCTTGCCACAGCTCGCATTGATGTGCCATCCTGGATGAGCTGCACTAACTGACTCCGTCTCATGATACCACTACAGTGAAAGCACCGCCAGCATTCAAAAGTGACCAAAACATTAGCCAGGAAGCATAGGAACGGTGAAGTGGTCTGTGTTCACCACCTGCAGAACCACTCCTTTATTGGGGGTGTTTTGCTAATTGCCTATAATTTTCACCTGTTGTCTATTCCATTTGCACAACAGCATGTGAAATGTATTATCAATCAAATCAAATCAAATTTATTTATATAGACCTTCGTACATCAGCTGATATCTGATAAGTGCTGTACAGAAACCCAGCCCAAAACCCCAAGCAGCAAGCAATGCAGGTGTAGAAGCACGGTGGCTAGGGAAAAACTCCCTAGAAAGGCCAAAACCTAGGAAGAAACCTAGAGAGGAACCAGGCTATGTGGGGTGGCCAGTCCTCTTCTGGCTGTGCCGGGTGGAGATTATAACAGAACATGGCCAAGATGTTCAAATGTTCATAAATGATCAGCATGTTCGAATAATAAGAAGGCAGAACAGTTGAAACTGGAGCAGCAGCACGGCCAGGTGGACTGGGGACAGCAAGGAGTCATCATGTCAGGTAATCCTGGGGCTCAGGTCCTCCGAGAGAGAGAAGGAGAGAATTAGAGAACGCACACTTAGATTCACACAGGACACCGAATAGGACAGGAGAAGTACTCCAGATATAACAAACTGACCCTAGCCCCCCGACACATAAACTACTGCAGCATAAATAATTGAGGCTGAGACAGGAGGGGTCAGGAGACACTGTGGACCCATCCGAGGACACCCCCGGACAGGGCCAAACAGGAAGGATATAACCCCACCCACTTTGCCAAAGCACAGCCCCCACACCACTAGAGGGATATCTTCAACCACCAACTTACCATCCTGAGACAGGGCCGAGTATAGCCCACAAAGATCTCCGCCATGGCACAACCCAAGGGGGGGCGCCAACCCAGACAGGATGACCACATCAGTGAATCAACCCACTCAGGTGACGCACCCCTTCCAGGGACGGCATGAGAGGGCCCCAGTAAGCCAGTGACTCAGCCCCTGTAATAGGGTTAGAGGCAGAGAATCCCAGTGGAAAGAGGGGAACCGGCCAGGCAGAGACAGCAAGGGCGGTTCGTTTCTCCAGAGCCTTTCCGTTCACCTTCCCCTCCTGGGCCAGACTACACTCATATGACCCACTGAAGAGATGAGTCTTCAGTAAAGACTTAAAGGTTGAGACCGAGTTTGCGTCTCTGACATGGGTAGGCAGACCGTTCCATAAAAATGGAGCTCTATAGGAGAAAGCCCTGCCTCCAGCTGTTTGCTTAGAAATTCTAGGGACAATTAGGAGGCCTGCGTCTTGTGACGTGTAGGTATGTACTGCAGGACCAAATCAGAGAGATAGGTAGGAGCAAGCCCATGTAATGCTTTGTAGGTTATCAGTAAAACCTTGAAATCAGCACTTGCTTTGACAGGAAGCCAGTGTAGAGAGGCTAGCACTGGAGTAATATGATCACATTTTTTGGTTCTAGTCAGGATTCTAGCAGCCGTATTTAGCACCAACTGAAGTTTATTTAGTGCCTTATCCGGGTAGCCGGAAAGTAGAGCATTGCAGTAGTCTAACCTAGAAGTGACAAAAGCATGGATAAATTTTTCTGCATCATTTTTGGACAAAGATTTTTGCAATGTTACGTAGATGGAAAAAAGCTGTCCTTGAAATGGTCTTGATATGTTCTTCAAAAGAGAGATCAGGGTCCAGAGTAATGCCGAGGTCCTTCACAGTTTTATTTGAGACGACTGTACAACCATTAAGATTAATTGTCAGATTCAACAGAAGATCTCTTTGTTTCTTGGGACCTAGAACAAGCATCTCTGTTTGTCCGAGTTTAAAAGTAGAAAGTTTGCAGCCATCCACTTCCTTATGTCTGAAACACATGCTTCTAGCAAGGGCAATTTTGGGGCTTCACCATGTTTCATTGAAATGTACAGCTGTGTGTCATCCGCATAGCAGTGAAAGTTAACATTATGTTTTCGAATAACATCCCCAAGAGGTAAAATATATAGTGAAAACAATAGTGGTCCTAAAACGGAACCTTGAGGAACACCGACATTTACAGATTTGTCAGAGGACAAACCATTCACAGAGACAAACTGATATCTTGCCGACAGATAAGATCTAAACCAGGCCAGAACTTGTCCGTGTAGACCAATTTGGGTTTCCAATCTCTCCAAAAGAATGTGGTGATCGATGGTATCAATAGCAGCACTAAGGTCTAGGAGCACGAGGACAGATGCAGAGCCTCGGTCCGATGCCATTAAAATGTCATTTACCACCTTCACAAGTGCCGTCTCAGTGCTATGATGGGGTCTAAAACCAGACTGAAGCATTTCGTATACATTGTTTGTCTTCAGGAAGGCAGTAAGTTGCTGCGCAACAGCCTTTTCTAAAATTTTTGAGAGGAATGGAAGATTCAATATAGGCCGATAGTTTTTTATATTTTCTGGATCAAGGTTTGGCTTTTTCAAGAGAGGCTTTATTACTGCCACTTTTAGTGAGTTTGGTAAACATCCGGTGGATACAGAGCCGTTTATTATGTTCAACATAGGAGGGCCAAGCATAGGAAGCAGCTCTTTCAGTAGTTTAGTTGGAATAGGGTCCAGTATGCAGCTTGACGGTTTAGAGGCCATGATTATTTTCATCATTGTGTCAAGAGATATATTACTAAAACACTTGAGCGTCTCTCTTGATCCTAGGTCCTCGGAGAGTTGTGCAGACTCAGGACAACTGAGCTTTGAAGGAATACGCAGATTTAAAGAGGAGTCCGTAATTTGCTTTCTAATAATCATAATCTTTTCCTCAAAGAAGTGTTGCTTCCTAAGTGGACAGTTTGATTTCACAGAAGTGTGATTGACTTGGAGTTATATTGTGTTGTTTAAGTGTTCCCTTTATTTTTTTGAGCAGTAATCTGTCAATTATATGCATATTCTAGCATCTGGTCCTGAGAAATAGGCCATTTACTTTGGGAACGTTATTTTTCCAAACATAAAAATAGTTCCCCCTAGCTTCAAGAGGTTTAAGTAGCTACTAAATAAATAATTAAACCAATTTGTGTACTACTGAACCATAAGTAAGGCTCCGTTTTTTTCAGATGCAAGGAGGTTACGACTGTTGAGAATGGTGATATGATAAAAGGTCATGATGAATAAGTTGACTGTTTAAAGATGTGATAGGTAAAGACCTTTTGGAGTTTATTTCAGGAGATGGTAACTTTAAATAACCACTCTCGTGGGGCCCCATATCCCAATGAGTGAATTGTTACATGATTAATTTAATCGGGAAACAATTAAACATAGTTAGTTAATTTTGTAAATAACAGTCTTCAGATTAAAGTCACGACACATATCTGAGGACGTCTGGAGATGATGTGGGAACCGGCCATTAGGAGTAACAGTGAACCTTCAAGTAGGTTTCGGTTTTGCTAGAGCTTTGTAGACAGTGAGGGTGGAAGGCCATAAGCATCTTTGTTTTAAGCCTATCCCAAACCTTAACCTTTACCTTAACCATTAACCCTCTGGAGTTGATTGACACACCGGTGTGACAATCTAAGTTACATAACAAAACAATCCCCATCACAATCTGTCAGTTTAAACTAGATATATTTTTGCATTGGATGCGTCTCAATCCACCGCATCCGCCAGTGTCGCACTTCAGCATATGGGGTGAAAGGTGGCAGAATTAGAGTAGTGTTTGTCAGACCATGAGATATCCCGAAAATCGGTCTTCTCAGCTAAACATCTGTAGCATCTGAATGGCCCACTACTATGACCCCTCTATGGAAAGGGGAGACACCCTCGAACATGATGGTGTTCTCCGTTTTGCTCTACGACCCCCACAAGTGTCAGGAGACTTGTCCAAAGTCGGTACTGTCGATGTGCCAACTTCTGTTTTGTAAATGTCTGTAGCGTCCAAATGGTTTGGCTCACTTCTATGACCCCTCTTTGGAAAGGGGAGATTCTCACGAACACGATGGTGTCACGGGACTTGCCTGAAGGTAATCGGTACAGGTTTTAAAAAACAAATGGAGTATGAAGGTAGTTTTGCATCTACTCCAAAAAGAGGTTAAGTATGTGTAAAAAAAATGTATATACTGTATTTCCTGAGTTTAAAAAAAGAAAATCCTAGATTTAGGACAGAAACTTCAAACCCTTGTTTCTTAAAATTAGAGTTATTTTGACTATTTGACTATTTTGTCGTTTTTGTGTTTCTATGGGCGTCAATATTTTGTCCATTTATTTTTTATTTTTTTTTTATATCTAAAAGGGTCCTAAAACTAAAATCAAATAGCTGAATGTATGACAATTTAAAATAATTCCATATGTCAGCTTAGAACCCCTCCACTTCCCTAACATGTTAGATTCTAAAGAATTACATAAAAAAAGAGTTTCAGTTGCACCATGAATGTGTGTGTGTGTGTGTGTGTGTGTGTGTGTGTGTGTGTGTGTGTGTGTGTGTGTGTGTGTGTGTGTGTGTGTGTGTGTGTGTGTGTGTGTGTGTGAATATGGGGTCACCATGGGTCCCTGAAGTTCAGTGTTTTCTTCAGAGGCCTGTCACTTCCTATTGACCCGTTAGTCATTCTGTCTAGCTGTGCCTCGTTGGGCCTTATCCCTTTATACCAGCTGATTGGCCCAGTCACCAGAGAGCTGATAGCCATCAGGGACTTTGGAGGGGAGATGGAAGAGGAGGTAGGAGGGTGGTGGATGGAAGCTCCAGTTGGACACACAAATAGACACACACACACAAAATAGTAAAACATACACACTTTCTCTGTCTGACACACACACTCTGACATACAACCTTTGTCCCCAGCCCCTTCATTTTTGGAGGGTAGACTTTGCCTTATTCTAGTGTGGTTCCTCTCTGGGCATTACGTGTGGGTCAGTGGAGGGAGAGAAGGAGGAGGGGGTTGTAAATGCCTCAATACTCCACAGTCCACAGCCCACTTCAACCCCCACCCAGTCTCCCTCACACCTGGGATGATCATTTCATTTTGGAGCAGAGCAAATGGAAAGATGATCTTAATCTCCTCTCCTCTCCTTTATCTCTCCCTATCTTTCAATCTCTCCCACACACAGAGTTGTATATTTGCTGATGGACACCAACAGCACTGGCTTACCTAGCCTGGAGATTGTAGCAAAAGCCATGGCCTGTTTTTCCCGTTTCCATCACTCAGACGGGGGCAGTATAGGAGCATCATGGCAAAAACTGTTAGACTGGCCAATAGCTTCTACCCCCAGACCATTAGGCTGCTGAATAGCCGCCACCACAGCAGTCTAAGGCACTGCATCTCAGTACTAGAGGCGTCACTACACACCCTGGTTTGATCCCGGCGTGTGCGCACAACTGACCCAGCATCGTCTGGGTGTTTGGCCCGGGGTAGGCCGTCATTGTGAATAAGAATTCTTAACTGACTTGCCTAGTTAAATAAAGGTTAAATAATAAATGTTTAATGTTGTAAATGACTATTGTAGCTGGAAACGGCTGATTTTTAATGGAATATCTACATATTGGTATAGAGGCCCATTATCAGCAACCATCACTCCTGTGTTCCAATGGCACGTTGTGTTAGCTAATCCAAGGTGAAGGTAATTGGTTGCACCAGATCTTATTTAGGGGCTTCATAGCAAAGGGGGTGAATACACACAGTGAATTGGAAAAGTATTCACCCCCCTTGGCGTTTTTCCTATTTTGTTGCATTACAACCTGTAATTTAAATAGATTTTTATTTGGATTTCATGTAATGGACATACACAAAATAGTCCAAATTTGTGAAGCGAAATAAAAATAAAAATTTGAAATGTAAATAATACAAATTTGAAAAGTGGTGCGTGCATATGTATTCACCCCCTTTGCTATGAAGCCCCTAAATAAGATCTGGTACAACAAATTACCTTTATAATTAGTTAAATAAAGTCCACCTGTGTGCAATGTAAGTGTCACATGATCTGTCATATGATCTCAGTAACCTGTTCCGAAAGACCCCAGTGTTTGGTAACACCACTAAGCAAGAGGAACTATGAAGACCAAGGAGCTCTCCAAACAGGTCAGGGACAAAGTTGTGGAGAAGTACAGATCAGGGTTGGGTTATAGAAAAATATCCGAAACTTTGAACATCCCACGGAGCACCATTAAATCCATTATAAAAAAAATGGAAAGAATATAGCACCACAACAAACCTGCCAAGAGAGGGCCGCTCACCAAAACTCAGACCAGGCAAGAAGGGCATTAATCAAAGAGGTAACAAAGAGACCATCGGAAGGGACTGGGAAACTGGTCAGGATTGAAGAAATGATGGATGGCGTAAATACAGGATAACAGAATATATATATATATTTTTTCAAATAACACAATACCATAGGTTATATGTAAAAACTAAAAACACTAAAAACAAATATTCAAGTGTTAAATCAAGTTTATTTGTCGGGTGCCTTTGTTACAACTATGAAACAGAAAGCATATGTGTTGGAACACGGTAACAGCTTATTTTATGACAAAATAAAGCCACCAAGATGCATGGTCATCAAGACGCGTGGTCAAATATTAGAAAACAGTTGACACAAGCCTTCGTAACTTTCACTTGCTTGACACACTTTAACATACCTTTGTTTGGTTGTAGTGCATAATAGTCTCCAGTTCTCTCTTTATTGGTACAAACACACCAAGAAAGTTGTGAAGAGGGCACGACAACGACTTATCCCCCTCTGGAGAATGAAAAGATTTGGCATGGGTCCCCAGATCCTCACACAGTTTTGTAGCTGCACCATCGAGAGCATTCTGACTTGTTGCATCCTGACCTCACTGCCTGGTATGGCAACTGCTCGGCATTCGACCGTAAGGCACTACAGAGGGTAGTGAGTACAGCCCAGTACATCACTGGGGCCAAGCTTCCTGTCATCCAGGACCTAGAGTTGAAGTAGGAAGTTTACATACACCTTAGCCAAATACATTTAAACTCAGTTTTTCACAATTCCTGACATTTAATCCTAGTAAAAATTCCCTGTCTTAGGTCAGTTAGGATCACCACTTTATTTTAAGAATGTGAAATGTCCGAATAATAGTAGAGAGAATTATATATTTCAACTTTTATATCTTTCATCATATTCCCAGTGGGTCAGAAGTTTACATACACTCAGTTAGCATTTGGTAGCATTGCCTTTAAATTGTTTAACTTGGAATAAGTTGGATTAATTTTGGCCCATTCATCCTGACAGATCAGGTGTAACTGAGTCAGGTTTGTAGGCTTCCTTGCTCGCACACACTTTTTCAGTTCTGCCCACATATTTTCTATGGGATTGAGGTCAGGGCATTGTGATGGACACTCCAATAGCTTGACTTTGTTGTCCTTAAGCCATTTTGCCACAACTTTGGAAGTATGCTTGGGGTCATTGTCCATTTAGAAGACCCATTTTCAACCAAGCTTTAACTTCCTGTCTGATGTCTTGAGATGTTGCTTCAATATATCCACGTAATTTTCCTGCTGCATGATGCCATCTATTTTGTGAAGTGCACCAGTCCCTCCTGCAGCAAAGCAACATGATGCTGCCACCCCCCTGCTTGGGATGGTGTTCTTCAGCTTGCAAGTCCCCCCCTTTTTCCTCCAAACATAACGATGGTCATTATGGCCAAACAGTTCTATTTATGTTTCATCAGACGAGAGGACATTTCTCCAAAAAGTAAAATATTTGCAAACAGTAGTCTGGCTTTTTTAAGGTGGTTTTGGAGCAGTGGCTTCCTCCTTGCTGAGCGTCCTTCCAGGTTATGTCGATATAGGACTCGTTTTACTGTAGAAACGTTTGTACCTGTTTCCTCCAACATCTTCACAGGGTCCTTTGCTGTTGTTCTGGGATTGATTCACACTTTTCGCACAAAAGTGCGTTCATCTCTAGGCGACAGAATGCATCTCCTTCCGTACTGGTATGACGGCTGAGTGGTCCCATGGTTTTTATATTTGCGTACTGTTGTTTGTACAGATGGACGTGGTACTTTCAGGCGTTTGGAAATTTTAATGACGCCAACCTAAGTGTATGTAAATGTGCGACTTCAACTGTATTTACTAAGCTGTGTCAGAAGGCGCAACAAATCGTCAAAGACTCCAGTCACCCAAGTCATAGACTGTTCTCTCTGCTACAGTACCGGAGCGCCAAGTCTAGGTCCAAAAGGATTCTTAACCTCTCTGGGATATTCGGGACGGTAGCGTCCCAACCTGCCAATTCAAAACAACAAAAATCTCATAATTAAAATTCCTCAAGCATACAATATTTTACACCATTTTAAAGATACAATTATCTTTAATCCAGCCACTGTGACTGATTTCAAAAATACTTTACAGCAAAAGCACCACAAACGATTATGTTAGGTCACCACCAAGGCACAGGAAAAACACAGCTAATTTTCCAGCCAAAGAGTCTCAAAAAGCACAAATATAGATAAAGTTAAATCACTAACCTTTGATGATCTTCATCAGATGACACTCATAGGACTTCATGTTACACAATACATGTATGTTTTGTTCGATAAAGTGCATATTTATATCCAAAAATCTCATTTTACATTGGTGTGTTATGTTCAGTAGTTCCAAAACATGCAGTGATTTTGCAGAGAGCCACATCAATTTACAGAAATACTCATCATAAACATTGATAAAACATACAACTATTATACATGGAACTTTAGATAAACTTCTCCTTAATGCAACCGCTGTGTCAGATTTCTAAAAAGCTTTATGGAAAAAGCATGCCATGCAATAATCTGAGTACGGCGCTCAGAGACCAAACAAGCCAAACAAGTCAGAAAAAACATTGTAAATATTAACTTACCTTTGATGATCTTCATCAGAATGCACTCCCAGGATTCTCAGTTCAACAATAAATGTTCGATTTGTTCGATAAAGTTCATTATTTATGTCCAAATAGCTCCTTTTGTTAGGGCATTTGGTAAACAAATCCAAACGCGTGTGCAAGTCCAGCCGAAAGGTCGGACGAAAAGTCCAAAAAGTTATTTTACAGGTCGTAGAATCATGTCAAACTAAGGATAGAATCAATCTTTAGGATGTTTTTTTCATAAATCTTCAATAATGTTCCAACCTGGAGAATTCCTTTGTCTGTAGAAAAGCAATTGAACATGAGCTAACTTTCACATGACCTCGCGTCACGAGCTCGTGGCAATCTGCCAGACACCTGGCTCAATCCTCTCTCATTCGGCTCCACCTCACAGTAGAAGCATCAAACAAGGCTCTAAAGACTGTTGACATCTAGTAGAAGCCTTAGGAAGTGCAACATGACCAATATCCCACTGTATCTTCGATAGGCTATGAGTTGAACACCTACAAACCTCAGATTTCCCACTTCGTGGTTGGATTTTTCTCAGGTTTTCGCCTGCCATATGAGTTCTGTTATACTCACAGACATCATTGAAACAGGTTTAGAAACTGCAGAGTGTTTTCGATCCAAATATACTAATGACATGCATATTCTAGCTGCCTGAGTAGCAGGCAGTTTACTCTGGGCACCTTATCCATCCAATCTACTCAATTACTGCCCCCCAGTCACCAAGAAGTTAACAGCTCCTACCCCCAAGCCATAAGGCAGTTGGACAATTAATCGAATGGCCACCTAGAAAATGTGTTTTTACACTGCTGCAAATAGCTGTTTATTATCTATGCGGAGTCACTTTACCCCTACCTACATGTACAAAATTACCTCGACTAACCTGTACCCCCGCACATAGACCCCTCTGTATTATTGTTATGTCATTATTGTTATTTATTTATTTAATATTTAGTAAATATTTTCTTAACTCTATTTTCTTAAAACTGCATTGTTGTTTAAGGGCTTGTAAGTAAGCATTTCATGGTAAGGTATTCGGCGCATGTAACAAATACAATTTTATTTTATTGTGTCCTTGTCATCTTGTCATTCTTCAGAACCATTGTAGAGTGCAACGGCTGTGCATGTGCCTTATTTTGCGCAGAGGGTGGGATCTCCCGTCCCACTTTGTTCATAGTGCAGGCCAATTACAGTGAAGTGAAGAAATTGTCCATGGTGACATTTGTCCCCTTGCCATTGTAAGGTTCCACAAGCCTCATTACCACATTTTCTGACACTCGCTCACCTGTTGGCTGATGTGGATATTTTCCCAGATATTGTAAGCTGTACAGCAGGTACAATTATGCGCACTCAGAGTAGACTGATAAGACTGTTTGGATTTGGTGGATTGATATAGGGTACATACCATTTTGAGATAATAAATAGAACAGATCAATACAGATCAAAACCGGGCCCGCCCTGTTCTTCAATCACAATTGGTGATTACATAATTATGCGTCATTCACTTCCTGTTGCTCATCAACTCACCCATTCACCTACTTTCTCCCTATCCTACTTTACTTAATTTATTTACTTATCTGTTGTGTCAAATCAATTTCTGTATAGTTTGGTTCAGTTTCGAGGCAATTATTGGTGTGATTGGGAGGAGGGTGTAACGGGGGAAAACCATTAAGAAAACCTTAAACTGGTTAGAACTCCAGTTCTGTTTGTGATATTAAGATTCTAACACTGACAGTGTTATGTAGACTTATTTAGGAAAAGTCCAGAATTGAGGGGGCATGACTTTAAAAATGTAGTAATACATATTTGTTTTATTCATGAGCAGTCAAAATGACTGCTTTAGCAGTTGTAGAGTTAAACATGGTGCATGTCTGTAAAGGGGATCAATTGAAAGGAGAGAATAAACCTCTCTCATGGTGCATTTACACTATGACACCCCCTCACACTAGGGTGTCGCCAGTGTTTTATGTTAATGTCAGCTCTGGTGTTATTGTGTTTCCATCAGGATCATTAAAGTTCACAGTGGGACATTGATACAGTATGTAAATGGTAGCTGAAAAGTACCAGTGGCCTGGGCTTGGCCCCATGTTAGAGCAGGTCCACCGAAGCCATGGCCCAGTACAGTAGATGGAAACAGAAAAGCCTGAGCCTTTAGGCTATCAGCCTGAATACCTGGATAACCACATGCACGCATGTATGTGCGCACACACACAAACCACACGGAACCACGCTTCATACGTGATGAGTAACCTTGCATGAGACGTGTGTGTGTGTGTGTGTGTGTGTGTGTGTGTGTGTGTGTGGGTGGGTGGGTCTGAATCCCCCAAGTAGTCCTGGCTTTGGAGCTATTGTATTGTTGTCCAGGATGTCCTTCGGCATAAGGTCTTGGGCCTAGAAAGCGTTGCTATGGCAATCATGGGTGGAGCCTCACTCCAGCCTCTAGCAATGTGAGGAGGGGGAGAGGGGAGCAAAATAGAGCTTTGATGGCGCATTGCCACTAGGAATTTACCCTGGTGTTTCAAACACACACACACACACACACACACGTCTTCATACTACTGCTAAGGAGCTGCCCACATTATTGGATGAGTGTTCTTTGTGTATCTGTTATTGTGAGAGGTTTCTGTGGGGCAGAGGGAAGGCTGATTGGTGAATGTATGGTGTGTGTGTTTGTACTGTATGCTTATGTGATTGTGAAGGATATAGTAAGATTCCCGATTTAGTAACACATACAAAGTACTTTCTTGTTTTAAATATGGTTTAGGGAGTGAACATTATTTATAATAAGGGTTACATGGAGAAAATCAGACCTCTCTGAAATATAAATGGATGGTCCTCCCTTTAGCAAAATATACTTTACCTAAACTCTCCCTGGATGCTAAAATATTTTTTTTAACTCCCCTATGCACAAAATAATAATTAAAACAAAGTGAATAGGAGAGAACATGTCTACCGTTTACTCGCACTTCTTGGACAGAACAAAGCCCTTTAAATATGTAGTTTTAGAAACTGTTTGTCTTGTAAACATTACATGGTAATACCGGAATTCTGTTAGAGCACAGGACTACAGCCCAGAAGGTTGTGTGTTCGCAGACCACCATGGACAAGAGTAGGGGTGGAATGATCTCCTTTATGTTAAAAGCATTGCATGAACCTACCATCGTATGTGCATGTCAGAGAAAGAATTGCCTTTTATAAAAAAGCTGATGTGAGTTAGACCTTTAAACAGGTCAACATTCACAAGACGGCAGGGCCAGAGGACTACCAGGACGTGTACTCCGATCATGCGCTGACCACCTACCAATTGTCTTCACTGACATTTTCAAGCAGATCACCATAGTCCCTATGCCCAAAAACACTAAGGTAACCTGCCTAAATGATTACCAACCTGTAGCACTCACGTCGGTAGCCATGAAGTGCAAAGGCTGATCATGATCAACACCATTATCCTAGAAACCCTAGACCCACTCCAATTTGCATACCGACCCAACAGATCCACAGATGATGCAATCTCTATTGCACTCCAGACTGCCCTTTCCCACCTGGACAAAATGAACACCTACGTGAGAATGCTACTCATTGACTACAGCTCAGCGTTCACCACCATAGTACCCTGAAATATCATCACTAACCTAAGTACCCTGGGACTAAACACCTTCCTCTGCAACTGGATCTTGGACTTCCTGACGGGCCGCCCCCAGGTGATAAGGGTAACAACACAACTGCCACGCTGATCCTCAACACAGGGGCCCCTCAGGGGTGCGTGCTCAGTTCCCTCCTGTGACTCCGTGGTCACCCATGCCTGCATGGCCAAGCACGACTCCAACACCATCATTAAGTATTCCCAACGACACAACAGTGGTAGGCCTGATTACCGACAATGATGAGACAGCCTATAGGGAGTAGGTCAGTCACCTGACCGTGTGGTGCCAGGATACCAACCTCTCCCTCAACGTGATCAAGACAAAGGAGATGATTGTGGACTACAGGAAAAGGAGGACAGAGCGGACCTCCAATCTCATCGACAGGGCTGTAGTGGAGCAGGTTGAGAGCTTCAAGTTCCTTGGTGTCCACATCACCAACAAACTATCATGGTCCAAACACACCAAGGCAGTCGTGAAGAGGGCACGACAAAGCCTATTTGGCATGTGTCCTCAGATCCTCAAAAAGACTCCCCTCTTTTACGCTGTTGCTACTCTCTGTTTATTGTCTATGCATAGTCACTTAAACTCCACCTACATGTACTGGTACCCCCTGTATGTAGCCTCGCTATTGTTATTTTACTGCTGCTCTTTTAATTATTTGTTATTTAAAAATAAAAATGTCTATTTTATACATAACACTTATTTTTCTTAAAACTGCATTGTTGGTTAAGGGCTTATAAGTAAGCATTTCACTGTAAGCTCTACCTGTTGCATTCGACTCATGTGACAAATTAAATTTGGTTTTTCTTTGAAAGCTTTGTATTTTATTATGGATCCCCATTAGCTGCCTCGGCAACAGCTATTCTTCCTGGGGTCCAGCAAAATGAAGGTAGTTATATACAATTAAAAACATTACATTACATTTCACAACACATTAAGTGTACAACAATACAACAAAAAATCCATGCATACATGTGCATATATTGCTTGTGTACAACATACAACAAAAAATCCATGCATACATGTGCATATATTGCTTGTGTCTGCGCCTGTGTGTGTGTCTCTCCACAATCCCCTCTTTTCCATAAGATGTATTTTTCTGTTGTTTTTTAAAATCTGATTTTACTGCTTGCATGAATTACCTGTAGAGTCCATGCCCAGACGAATTGAGGATGTTCTGAGTGCAAAAGGGCTGCAATTCAATATTAGGAAGGTGTTCCTAATGTTTTGTACAGTCAGTGTATATTGCTCTAGTCAAAAGTAGTGCACTATTTATGGGATATGGTGTTATTTGGGACACATACATATTGTATGGTTGTGACAATATAAATTAACAGGATCTCCATGGTTGTGCTATTGTGCATTACTTTTATGGGAATATAGATATGTTCACCATACTGTATGTCTATTACAAATTGATTATTTGTAAACATACCGGAACGATCATGCAGACAAGTGATGTCAGTGAACACAGTAGTTACAAACAGAAAGCTGTGGCTTGTTTAGATAGAGAGAGAGTGGACAGTGTGTGTGTACTTATATGTGACTGTTTCTTTGTATATGTCGTTGTGCTTACGTTTATGTTTGTCAGTGCACATTACAGGATGTACAGCACAATGCCTGGCTATTTATCTAACTGTAAGCATTTAAGCCCTAAGCATGAGTAAGTGTGCCACTTTCTTTATTTTTACACAGTTTACTGTTCTTTTAGTCAGCACCGTACGTCAGCTCATACTTTTTACTTTCTATGTGTGTCAAACTAAGATGCTTAGTCATGGTCAAACTCAGCGTCTGTCTTACACCTCCTCCCCCTTCCTCTATTCCTCCACAGACGGCCCGAGAACAGGATGTTAATGCTTGATGGAATGCCTGCAGTCCGAGTCAAAGCCGAGCCCCTGGAATCGGAACAAGGGGTAAGAGAGCAGTTGTTTTCCAGACAATTCTCTTTTTTTCCTTTCTCCTTTCTTTTCTTTCCTCCTCCCTGCAATAGCCCTATAATTACTCTCAGGCTTGAGAGGGAGAGAGGGGGAGGGAGGGACAGGGGGAGAGTAGGAGAAAGGGCGAGAGAGAGAGAGAGGGAGGGAAGTAGAGAAAGAGAACGCGGGGAGGGAGAGAGAGGGAAGAAAGTGCAAGGACTTGGAGGAGTAGTTGGAGAGTGTGGTGGTGAGGAGGAGAGGGGCCAAAGCAGCTGGGGTAGGAATGTATAGAAGACTTACTGTGAGGTTGCTGTAGCCATCAGGGAGTCCATGTTGGCAGGGGGCAGAGGAAAGATTTCAATTGCATACTCCTCACGTCTTCTGTCCTCTCTCCTCGTCTCTCAAAACTCATTGGATGAGAAAGCCAGACGTCCCTCCCCTCTGACCTTCTCCACCAATGGGTTTTGAGAAGGAGGCAAGGGGGAGAGGAGAGAGGACGCAACGAGTATGCAATTTCAGATTCTCCCAGAGTCACTGCTTCAGGGAGAGACACGGAAAACTCCTAAAACTATGTATCGCTCTCTCTTGCTCTCTCTTTCTCACTCCAATTCAAAATCAAAACACACACATGCACACACACACACACACACACACACACACACACACACACACACACACACACACACACACACACACACACATCACAGTCTCAGCACTGGGGTACTAAAAACCCTGCAACCCCACATGGCCCACGGGCTCCGGTTGCTGTAAAACGGCAACATTTTCTCTCAGCCTCATGGAAAAATGTGTAGAATAACATGAAATTAGCTTTGAAATTGCCAAACTCTCTCAGCCTCAATGCAAAATGTGTAGAATTGCATGAGGTTAGCTATACAACTGCACATTTTCTCTCTGCCCCATGGCAATATGTGTAGAATTGCAGGAAGTTAGCTTTAAAAAAGCTGCATTTTCTTTCAGCCTCTGGCAAAACATGTAGAATAGTATGAGATTAGCTATTAAACTTCACATACACTCACATTCACATACACTTTGCCTTATGGCAAAACCACAAAACTGCAGTGCGTCACTGAGTCTGTTTCTCCCTAATTTACTGTATGCTGGAATATGTATCTTTCTCAGCCCTATGTTTAAAACCAACCAACTGTCTTTCCTCTATACAAACACACTATAATCCCTCCATCTCTCTGTCCATCTCTCACACGCCTACATACAGTCTCTCTCATCCTTCTTTCTCTCCCACCCTGTCTCTCACTATACTCCTCAGACAGACCTTCAGTTTCAAACTTAAGTTCGATTCAAGACTGGCATGAAAAGTAAATGTAGATTTATAGTCAGAACAAATTGTAACAACTGCTTCAACAATTGTGTTATACTGTATGTAACAATATGAGTCCCAGCAGAATAAGAAGTGAAAAACAAAGAAGATTCTCTCCCTCTCTCTCTGTCTCAATTATCTTAATACACTTCCTGTTACATGATGCTCTTGCCACCTGAGCATACCTTCCATCCAAACTGTGTGACCACAGTATGCAAAAAACGGACACTTTTCATGGGTGTTAAGTCCGTTTCATCCTTTGCTTTTCCGAACATTTGCATAATTAGTTACCTTTCTATTTAACCTTTATTTTGTCAGGGAGTCTATGCTGAAACCAAGGTCTCTTTTCCAGATGACACCTGTATAGCACAACAATACACATTAAAATACAATAAACACATTCATATACACATTAAAATACACATTATTATGCACAACAATATGCCAAAAGCAAAACACAATCATAAAAAAACAGACACATTCTTTAGTAAAAAGGTACCCTAACAACTATCTGAAATGCCCGAGGCACCAATTCCACCAATTTTAAAGTGCATTCCACACATAAGGTGCAGAAAAATCTAAAGAAGATCTAAGATGCCCTTTGATGGGCTGCATGCTGTAGTGTAGGAAGTGAAGTGTAGGTCTTGTACCATTCCTCTTTGCAGCAGGCATAGCAGTTTGTAATTTTGTCATTGCAATTAGTTTTGGCCGCTGGGTCAAGTCTTTCTGTACTATTACAGGAGTCCAACGTTATGTTATATTATTGCTTTTGCCCAAACATAAGTTAAATGCTCTTTGGTCTAAAAATGAGTCAGCTAAAGTAGAGACATGAATTGGTCTTCTGCTTTGCAGAAGCTGTTGCTAGGTTACAACAGAGCTTTGTGTAGCGGTTACAGCTGTGTGTATGTGCATAAGAGTCCAGCCCATGTTTTATTTTTAGTGATGGCTGTCGTCAGTATATCCAGCTATGATTTATTTTCGTTAATGCTTTGTCAATAACTTGTTGATTCTAATACATGTTGTAATAGCAGACATAATGTCTGTGATAGGCTTGGGTGTCAATTCTGAATTAGGTTGGGAATTGGTCTTTAATTCATTACTTTGAATTGGCCACACCCCACAGGAAGCAGAATTGGAATTTAATTTCAATTCAATGAAGTAGAAATTGATTAAATTAAATTAATTGACATTCAAATGGCTAATTTATTCCATACATCATCATGCACCTGTCTATTGTTATGTTTAACCTCTAAGGGATCGGTGTCCCTCCACCGGGAAGGTTGAGCTAACGTGCGCTAATGTGATTAACAAGAACATTTCCCCAGACATAGACATGTCTTATATGGGCAGAAATATTCAATTATTCTTAATCTAACTGCACTGTCCAGTTTAAGGTAGCTATTACAGTGAAAAAAGACCATGCTATTGTTTGAGGAGAGTGCACAACATCAAAAAACTTATCACGGCAACTGGTTTGATACATTCACCTCTGAAGGTAAATAATGTACTTACATTCATTAATCTTGCTCTGATTTGTCATCCTGAGTGTCCCAGAGATGAATGTAGCATAGTTTTGTTTGATAAAATACATTTTTATGTTCAAAAGTAGGAACTGGGTTCTACAGTTTGAACCCCTGGTGTGTCTGGCTCCACACCCACCCCGCCCAGCCATCTAGATGTGTGAATGTTAGTGTATAAGCTAATGATCCATCATGTATGACATTCCTGGCAGTGTGTAAACTTACATTTTGTATTATCATATCATTTTTGGATGTTTTCTATAGTTATGTACTTGGAAAATGTATCAATTAATAATCAATCAATAATATATTGTCCCAAGATGGCATAGCAGTCAGATGTCCTTTGTCCTCGTCTTGTCCTGTGTATATACAGTACTGTATATACACATATTTACATATTTTCCTCACATTTCTTTTTATATATTTTTTTCAAAAAATCTCAACTTCAAAACATTCTCTTACAACCCGCCTCACCAATAAAATAAAAAGAAAGTATTATTCACCTCAAATCTGAAATCCACAATAGAAGCTAGCTAGAAGCTAACCAGAAGCTAGCCAGAAGCTAGTCAGTTTACTGGCTATTGTTAGTATTCAGCTAACCACGGTTGGTGGTCATCAGCTATCCTTTAGCTCGTAAAGCTATCGCCAGTTTTGAACAACGCGACTCAGACAAGGCAATATTCCCGGATTTCTACCGCAAGCTCTGGACATTTACACCTGGATTTTGCAGCTATCTAGCTGCTATCCGAGTGACTATTGCTCACGTCTGTCGCGGAGCAACCATAAATTATTCCGGAGCTAGCCAGAAGAAGAGTTCCATCAGCCACTCCTGGGCTACAATCACCTATCCGGACCCGTTTTACTGCCGATGCAGAGCCCCACCGGGCCTTCACGACCGGACTACCGACGTTATCTGCCCGAGGGAGTTATCCAACTGGCCCCTCCGTCGCGACGTTACTTGAACGCCCATCTGCGGCCCGCTAATCATTAGCTGTCTCTATCGGCTGCTATCTGAATAGGTCTATCGGACAATGCCACGCGATGACATCACCTGGTCTCAATGATGTTGATGTTTCTAGAGACAATAGCTCTCTTATCATCACTCAATAGCTAGGTTTACCTCCACTGTAATCACATCCTACCATACCTTTGTCTGTACATTATACCTTGAAGCTATTTTGTTGCCCCCATAAACCTCCTTTTACACTCTGTTCCCGTACGTCCTAGATGACCAATTCTCATAGCTTTTAGCCGTACCCTTATCCTACTCCTCCTCTGTTCGTCTGGTGATGTAGAGGTTAGTCCTGGTCCTGCAGTGCCTAGCTCCACTCCTATTCCCCAGGCGCTCTCTTTTGATGACTTCTGTAACCGTAATAGCCTTGGTTTCATGCATGTTCACATTAGAAGCCTCCTCCCTAAGTTTGTTTTATTCACTGCTTTAGCACACTCTGCCAACCCGGATGTCCTAGCCATGTCTGAATCCTGGCTCAGGAAGACCACCAAAAACTCTGAAATCTCCATCCCTAACAACAACATTTTCAGACAAGATAGAACGGCCAAAGGGGGCGGTGTTGCAATGTACTGCAGAGATAGCCTACAAACCTCTGTCCTACTATCCAGGTCTGTACCCAAACAATTTGAACTTCTACTTTTAAAAATACAACTCTCTAAAAACAAGTCTCTCACCGTTGCCGCCTGCTATAGATTGCCCCCCATCTATCTTCAGAGCTCGTGCTGCTAAACTGAAACATGCTTAACACCCCGGCCATCCTACAATCTAAACTTGATGCCCTCAATCTCACACAAATTATCAATGAACCTACCAGGTACCACCCCAAAGCTGTAAACACGGGCACCCTCATAGATATTATCCTAACCAACTAAATACATCTCTGCTGTTTTCAACCAAGATCTCAGCAATCACTGCCTCATTGCCTGCATCCGTAATGGGTCAGCGGTCAAGCCACCTCCACTCATCACTGTCAAACGCTCCCTGAAACACTTCAGCGAGCAGGACTTTCTAATCGACCTGGCCCGGGTATCTTAGAAGGATATTGACCTCATCCCGTCAGTAGAGGATGCCTGGTTATTTTTTTTAAATGCCTTCCTCACCATCTTAAATAAGCATGCCCCATTCAATAAATTTAGAACCAGGAAAAGATATAGCCCTTGGTTCTCTCCAGACCTGACTGCTCTCAATCGTTTACCTTTGATCTTCGGATGTTTTCACTCACGAGACTCCCAGTTAGACAGCAAATGTTCCTTTTGTTCCATAAAGATATTTTTTATATCCAAATACCTCCGTTAGTTTGATGTGTTATGCCTAGGAATCCACTGGAAATAGTGGTCACGACAACGCAGACAAAAATTCCAAATTCTATTCATAATATCGACAGAAACATGGCAAACATTTTTTATAATCAATCCTCAAGGTGTTTTTCAAATATCTATTCGATAATATATCAACCGGGACAGTTGGCTTTTCACTAGGACCGGGAGGAAAAATGGCTACCTCTCTGTTTAGCACAAAAATCACACTGAGTGCCAACAACTGACAACTTACGCAATGTGGACGTTTACGCTCATTCTTCAAAATAAAGGCCTGAAACTACGTCTAAAGACTGTAGACACCATAGGGAAGCCACAGAAAAAGACATCTGGTTGATATTGTCACGAATCCCGCTTCCTGAGTCTGTGTTTGCCTGTGTTTCTGTCCTGGAGTGTGTTTCCGGTGTCCTGGAACACACCCTGTCTGGTTGCCGGGCGATTTAGCTTGTTGGGAGATCGATGTTCACCCGCACCTGTATCCCATCAGTAATCTGCACACCTGTCCTGATCATCACCTCTCCCCTTCAAAAGCTCTGACCTGACATCCATTCCCTGCCGGATCGTCCCTCGTCATCACCCCTGGGAGCTGGATTTTTTTTTGTGAGTAAGAAGGATGGCTCTCTTCGACCGTGTATTGATTATCGGGGGTTGAATGATATTACGGTCAAGAACAAGTACCCCTTGCCCTTGATGAGCTCCGCTTTCGATTCTTTACAGGGTGCTACTGTGTTTACGAAGCTTGATCTACGCAATGCGTATCATCTGGTTCGGATCAAAGAGGGGGACGAGTGGTTGACTGGATTCTATACACCTATGGGACATTTTGAGTACCAGGTGATGCCGTTTGGACTTTCCAACGCTCCAGCAGTGTTCCAAGGTTTGGTGAATGACTTGCTGAGGGATATGATCGGTCTGTTTGTGTTCGTTTACCTGGATGACATCCTGATTTTCTCCAAGGAGCTTTCCAGCCACATCCAGCATGTTAAGCAGGTCCTGCAGCGGTTATTGGAGAACCGTCTGTTTGTGAAGGCAGAGAAGTGTGATTTTCACACCCACACTACATCCTTCCTCGGGTACATCATCTCCAGGGGTGAGATCAAGATGGACCAAGAGAAGGTTCGGGCGGTTCGGGATTGGGCCCGGCCCGGTACGAGATTGCAGCTCCAGAGATTCCTGGGATTTGCGAACTTCTATCGGAGGTTTATCCGTGATTACAGCCGGGTGGCCGCCCCTTTAACTGCTCTGACGTCTTGCACCAGAATTTTCTGTTGGACTCCTGAGGCAGACCGAGCATTTCTGAACTTGAAGAGCCGATTCACCAACGCGCCGATTCTCTCTCAACCTGACACTTCCCGTCAGTTTGTTGTTGAGGTGGACGCGTCTGATGTGGGGGTGGGAGCCATCCTGTCCCAGCGTAGCTCCACTGACGGTAAACTCCATCCCTGCGCCTTCTACTCTTGTCGTCTTTCACCAGCTGAGAGAAACTACGATGTGGGTAACCGGGAGCTTCTCGCTGTGAAGCTTGCCTTGGAGGAGTGGCGTCACTGGTTGGAGGGAGCGGAGCAACCGTTTGTGGTCTGGACTGACCACAAGAATCTGGCTTACGTGCAATCGGCTAAACGTCTCAACTCCCGTCAGGCCAGGTGGGCTTTGTTTTTTGGACGCTTCAATTTTTCCCTGACGTTCCGACCTGGGTCGAAGAACGGCAAAGCGGACGCCTTGTCCCGGTTGGTTCTCCAAGACGGATGAGAGTGGGGCCAAGACTGAGACGATTCTTCCCCAGAACCTTGTCGTGGGAGCCGTTACATGGAGGATTGAGGAGGATATGATGGCGGCCCTTCGGACGCAGCCCGGCCCCGGTAACGGTCCACCCGGTCGGTTGTTCGTGCCTGAGTCGGTCCGTTCTGCTGTTCTTCAGTGGTCCCACGCCAGCAAGATAGCTTGTCACCCTGGCGTTGCTCGGACTATGGCGCCACTGCGCAGACGATTTTGGTGGCCTGCCATGGGAGAAGATACCCAGAGGTTTGTTGCCCCATGTCCTGTTTGTGCTCAGAACAAGAGTACCAATCGGCCCAGCTCTGGGCTTCTTCACCCCCTACCTATTCCTCGGCGACCTTGGTCGCATCTGGCCCTGGATTTTGTCACGGGATTTCCCCCTTCTGTTGGGAACACGGTCATTCTGACCATTGTGGACAGATTCAGCAAGTTTGCTCATTTTGTCCCTCTCTCCAAGCTTCCATCTGCCACGGAGACGTCCGAGATCCTGGTTAGGGAGGTTTTCAGGGTCCACGGATTGCCCAGTGACATTGTTTCTGACCGTGGTCCTCAGTTTACCTCTGCTGTCTGGAGATCCTTCTGTTTGGCCATTGGAGCTACAGTCAGTCTCACTTCTGGATTTCACCCACAATCTAATGGTCAGGCGGAGAGAGCCAACCAGAAGATGGAGTCCACGCTGCGTTGTCTTGTCTCCTCTGATCCCACCTCTTGGTCATCTCAATTACCCTGGGTCGAGTATGCCCATAATACCCTTCCTTCATCTGCCACTGGGATGTCCCCCTTCCAATGCCTGTACGGATACCAACCTCCCTTGTTTCCTTCTCAGGAGAGGGATCTTTCGGTTCCTTCTGTCCAGGCCCACATTCGTCGTTGCCACCGGACCTGGCATCGGGCCAGGAAGGTCCTTCTTAGAGTTTCTGACCGGTATCAGATCCAGGCGAATCATCGCCGTATTCCTGCTCCCGCTTATACCATCGGAGATAAGGTTTGGTTGGCTACACGGGATCTTCCTCTACGGACTGAGTCAAGGAAACTGTCACCAAAGTTCATTGGTCCGTTTGTGGTGGAGAGAATCATTAACCCTGTTGTGGTCCGACTCAATTTTCCGGCAACGCTTCGAGTACACCCCACCTTTCATGTCTCCTGCCTCAAGCCGATTCTCCTCAGTCCTCTGTTGCCCCCTCCTCCCCGTCCTCCTCCTCGGATGATCGGAGGTTTCCAATATCTCGTGGATTGGGAAGGATATGGTCCAGAGGAGAGGAGTTGGATTCCTCGGCGTCAAATCCTTGATGACGACCTGCTTCGTGACTTCTACCGCCTCCACCCTGGCGCTCCAGGTAGTCCGCCCGGTGGCGTTCGTCGGAGGGGGGGTACTGTCACGAATCCCGCTTCCTGAGTCTGTGTTTTTCTGTGTTTCTGTCCTGGAGTGTGTTTCCGGTGTCCTGGAACGCACCCTGTCTGGTTGCCGGGCGAATTAGCTTGTTGGGAGATCGATGTTCACCCGCACCTGTATCCCATCAGTAATCTGCACACCTGTCCTGATCATCCCCTCTCCCCTTCAAAAGCTCTGACCTGACATCCATTCCCTGCCGGATCGTTAGCCATGAACAGTATGTTGTGCCATAGTATCAGCCTCAAGTTGGATAGAATTTGTTTTGTTGTTTTTTACGTATTGCTTGCCTTAAACTTAACCCGGTTTGTTCTGTCTTCAGTTACTTACCCCATTCCCGCCTGGTCGTCGGGGGATTCCGCTACCCCATTGGATCCACCTATTTACTCCCATCAACTCACTACAGCTGCCCTCTACGCCACCTGGATATATCTACCCATTCACATTCACTTGTAAATAAATACTCACCTTCTTCCTACTCTCCTTGTCCTGGTCTGCTTCTGGGTTCGATTTTGAAAGAACGTGACAGATATCCCTTTCAATGGGCAATAGGGATGCATAGAAAGACAGGGGTTTCAAAATAAGAGTCACTTCCTGATTGGATTTTTCGTCTGCAATATCAGTTCTGTTATACTCACAGACAATATTTCTACAGTTTTGGAAACTTTAGAGTGTTTTCAATCTTAAGCTGTCAATTATATGCATATTCTAACATCTGGTCCTGAGAAATAGGCAGTTTACTTTGGGAACGTTATTTTTGTAAAAATGAAAATAGCGCCCCCTAGCAGACCCGGACTCAGGTATGGCTAACCCTGGAGTTATTTATATATGCTTTGTTTTTTTTGCTCCTCTCATGTGGAATTATCTAAAAAAAACTACTTAAAGTTGATGAAGTTGGTGCCTCTTGGGCAATTGTGGTGGATGTTAGAGGGTCTTTTTTTTACTGAAGAATGTGTTTGTTTGATATGATTGGGTTTTGCTTTGTGTTTTATGTTTGCTTTTCATGTGTAATTGATGAGTAAACTTTGCCCTTAGAACAGCCTCATTTCATCGGTGCATGGACTCTACAAGGTGTCGAAAGCATTCCACAGGGATGCTGTCCCATGTTGACTCTAATGCCTCCCACAGTTGTGTCAATTTCGCTGGATATCCTTTGGGTCGTGGACCATTCTTGATACACGGGAAACTGTTGAGCATTAAAAACTGATGGAAAGAGCATCTGTTCTTAATGTTTTGTATACTCAGTGTAGCTATGTATAGTGTCACTGTTGTTTATTGATGTGTTCATGCAGGGCTTATCTGCAAAGAGACCGTAGTCTCAACATGAGAGATGCCTGCTGTCAGAGAGATGTGCTTTGAAACAAATACAGTGTTATACACTGCTCAAAATAATAAAGGGAACACTTAACCAACACAAAAACAGCCTATGGCATTCTGCATTAGCATCGAACAGCCCCGTGATATGCAACTTTCCAGGGAAGTCAGAAACCAATATACACAGGCAGTTAGAAAAGCCAAGGCTAGATTTAACATGCAGAAATTTCCTTCCTGCAACACAAACTCCAAAAAGTTCTGGGACACTAAAGTCCATGGAGAAAGAACACCTCCTCCCAGCTGCCCAATGCACTGAGGATAGGAAACTCTGTTACCACCGATAAATCCACTATAATTGAGAATTTGAATAAGCATTTTTCTATGGCTGGCCATGCTTACCACCTGGCTACCCCGGTCAACTGCACTGTACCCCACACAGCAACTCGCCCAAGCCTTCCCCATTTCTCCTTCTCCCAAATCCAGTAGTTGTGTCGTCTGAGATTCCCAAAGATTGGAAAGCAGCTGCGGTCATCCCCTCTTCAAAGGGGGAGACACTCTTGACCCAAACTGCTACAGACCTATATCTATCCTGCCCTGCCTAAAGTCTTCGAAAGCCAAGTCAACAAACAGATTACCGACCATTTCGAATCCCACCGTACCTTCTCTGCTATGCAATCTGGTTTCAGAGTTGGTCATGAGCGTGGCTGAGGTGACCCAAGGTCCTAAATCATATCTTAGCAGCCATATTCATTGACCTGGCCAAGGCTTTCGACTCTGTCAATCACCACATCCCCATCGGCAGACTCGATATCTTTGGTTTCTCAAATGATTGCCTCGCCTGGTTCACCAACTACTTCTCTGATAGAGTTCAGTGTGTCAAATCGGAGGGCCTGTTGTCCGGGCCTCTGGCAGTCTCTATGGGGGTGCCACAGGGTTCAATTCTTGGCCCGACTCTCTTTTCTGTATGCATCAATGATGTCGCTATTGCTGCTGGTGAGTCTCTGATCCACCTCTACGCAGACGACACCATTCTGTATACTTCTGGCCCTTCTTTGGACACTGTGTTAAGAACCCTTCAGACGAGCTTCAATGCCATACAACTCCCTTTCCATGGGCTCCAACTGCTCTTAAATACAAGTAAAACTAAATGCACGCTCTTCAACCGATCGCTGCCTGCACCTGCCCGCCCGTCCAGCATCATTACTCTGGACGGTTCTGACTTAGAATATGTGGACAACTACAAATACCTAGGTGTGTGGTTAGACTGTAAACTCTCCTTCCAGACTCACATCAAACATCTCCAATCCAAAGTTAAATCTAGAATTGGCTTCCTATTTCGCAACAAAGCATCCTTCACTCAAGCCTCCAATACCCTACTCAATAAATTGTATGCACTCTATCACAGTGCCATTTGTTTTGTCACCAAAGCCCCATATACTACCCACCACTGCGACCTGTACGCTCTCGTTGGCTGGCCCTCGCCTCATACTCGTCGCCAAACCCACTGGCTCCAGGTCATCTACAAGACCCTGCTAGGTAAAGTCCCCCCTTATCTATGCTCTGGTCACTATAGCAGCACCCACCTGTAGCACGCGCTCCAGCCGGTATATCTCTCTGGTCACCCCTAAAACCAATGCTTCCTTTGGCCGCCTCTCCTTCCAGTTATCTGCTGCCAATGACTGGAACGAACTATAAAAATCTCTGAAACTGGAAACACTTATCTCCCTCACTAGCTTTAAGCACCAGCTGTCAGAGCAGCTCACAGATTACTGGACCTGTACATAGCCCATCTATAATTTAGCCCAAACAACTATCTCTTCCCCTACTGTATTTATTTATTTATTTTGCTCCATTATTTTTTATTTCTACTTTGCACATTCTTCCACTGCAAATCTACCATTCCAGTGTTTTACTTGCTATATTGTATTTACTTCGCCACCATGGCCTTTTTTTGCCTTTACCTCCCTTATCTCACCTCATTAGCTCACATCATACTGTATATAGACTTATTTTTCTACTGTATTATTGACTGTATGTTTGTTTTACTCCATGTGTAACTCTGTGTTGTTGTATGTTTCAAACTGCTTTTCTTTATCTTGGCCAGGTCGCAATTGTAAATGAGAACTTCTCAACTTGCCTACCTGGTTAAATAAAGGTTAAATAAATGAAATAAAATAAAAATTGACCAATTCGGCACATTTGGGTAGACTTGATACAAAATATTGTCCAGTTTTGAAATGCTTCACTGGATCAATCTGAAACTTTGCACACACACTGCTGCCACCTAGCGGCCAAAATCTAACTTGCTCATTAACTGCAATAATACATTATGGCCTTTCTCTTGCATTTCAAAGATGATGGAACAAAACAAATCCAAAAGATGCGTCATCTTTTACCAGATCTAATGTGTTATAGTCGCCGACATTAACTTCAAATTTCCACAAACATCAAAGTGTTTCCTTTCAAATGGTATCAAAAATATGCATATCCTTGCTTCAAGTCCAGAGCTACAGGCAGTTAGATTTGGGTATGTCATTTTAGGTGAAAGCTGAAAAAAAGGGTCAGATCCTTCCATGTTTTGAAAATGTTCATTTAAAAAATGAATCCTCCTAAACATAGTTTTAAATAATGACAGTGGTCTGGAAATACTGTAAGATTATTTTGTAGGTTGTCTGTAATAATTTATAATTCACTTACATGTAATTAAATATGATAAAAATACATTTCCCTGAAAGCATTATATCGAACACTCCAGAATGGATGGGAACAACCTAACATATTATGACAAACATGCACAGAAAATACTGTTTGACATATTTGAAATCTTATCTGGATTCGTTAGAAAGATGTGGCAGATGCTTTAGTCAAAATATTTGTCAAAAGAATGATACTCATATGTTTAATGTCTCAGTTGAATTACTATACTCTCTGTTTCGATAAAATTCTACTTACTTTGATTCGAATTCAATTCAAATTCTGGTTCCTGTGTGTTGCCAGTGGTGGAAAAATTTGTCAATTGTCATACTTGACTAAAAGTATGACAAAGATCCCTTGATAGAAGATTTCTCAAGTGAAAATCATCCAGTAAAATACTACTTGAGTAAAAATCTAAAAGTATTTGGTTTTAAATGTACAGTATTAAAAGTAAACGTATAAACCACTTCAAATTCTATATTAAGCAAACCAGATGGCACAATTTTCTTCTTTTTTGGGGGGGGGGATAGCCAGGGGCACATTCCAACCTTCAGACATAATTTACAAACAAAGCATGTGTGTTTAGTGAGTCCGCCAGATTAGAGGCAGTAGGGATGACCAGGGATGTTCTGTTGATAAGTGTGTGAATTTCACAATTTTCTTGTCAAAATTTAACGAGTTATTTTGGGTGTCAGGGAAAATGTACATTATTTTCTTTAAGAATGTAGTGAAGTAAAAGTTGGCAAAAATATAAATAGTAAAGTCAATTACAGATACCCCAAAAATCTACTTAAGTAGTACTTTAAAGTATTTTACTTAAGTACTTTACACCACTGGGCATGGACAATTGAATTCAATTCAGAAATTCCGAATTGACTTAAACCCCGGTGTGTGATATAAACTGTAGATTTTAAGGAGTACTTCTTAGAAGTGTACAGTAAGAAGAAAAACGTTTTTATTTACCTGTCTAAAGCATTCTACACTGTGGACCACTCATTACTTATTCAGAGAATTTCATCAATTGGTCTGGACCAGGCTGCGTGTGGCTTTTCAGCCACACTCCTTGTCACTCCTGTCATTTGTCAAAGAGAAGGGCCTTTCGGGAAATCTTCAAATATGAACATTCCAGCATTATGATGATGTAAAACATTTCATTGTAAACATAATCATTGAGTGTGGGAGAACAGGATTTCCGTTTGTATTGCATTTTGATCAGATCACACAGATCACATTAGACCGCCAGTTCATTGCGAAACCTGTAGCCTATTTCATATAGCGCATTCAAGAGCAAGGTGCTTCCTTCCTCAAATATATACTGAAGAAAAATATAAATTCAACATGCAACAATGGGTGAGTTAGATAATATAAGGAAATAAATCAATTGAAATAAATTCATTAGGCCCTAATCTTTGAATTTCACATGACTGTGCAGGGGCACAGACATGGGTGAGCCTGGGAGGGCATATAGGCCCACTCACTGGGAAGCCAGGCCCAGACAATCAGAAAGAGTTTTTCCCCACAAAAGGGTATTATTACAGACATAAATACTCGTCAGTTTCATCAGCTGTCTGGGTGGCTGGTCTCAGACGATCCCGCAGGTGAAGAAGCCAGATGTGGAGGTCCTGGGCTGGTGTGGTTACACGTGGTCTGCGGCTGTGAGGCTTGTTGGACATACTGCCATATTCTCTAAAATTACATTGGAGCTGGAGAGAAATAAACATTCAATTCTCTGGCAACCGCTCTGGTGGACATTCCTGACAACTGCACATTTTAGAGTGGCATTTTGTTGTCCCCAAGCACAAGGTGCACCTGTGTAATGACCATGCTATTTAATCAGCTTCTTGATATGCCACACCTGTCAGGTGGATGGATTATCTTGACAAAGGAGAAATGCTCACTGGCAGGGATGTAAACAAATTTGTGCACAAAATTGGAGAGAAATAAGCTTTTTGTGCATATGGAACATTTCTGGGATTTTTATTTTAGCTCATGAGACATGGAACCAGCACTTTACATGTTGTGTTCATATTTTAATTCAGTATATATTTTTAATTGCTCATAAAAAGTGACCAAGCTGTATTGCTACTTCTGGGACACACATTGGGCTAGGCTACTGGTTAAAGAAATAATATAATCCATTATTCGTATGCTGGCCTGTATATTAGGCCTAGCCTACGACAGTGAATTAGGCGACCACTAAGCAAGCCAGAGACAAACAATTTGTTTTGTCTGATGCACATCTTGTGCCAATGAATTGCAGTTGAACATTGCCAAATGGTCAGTTTAATTAAATGTGCAATAAAAAAGTATTGAGCCTCGGCCTATTTAATGAAACCTTGGCTGTTGATGTAGGCAACAGATCACAAAGCAGGGAATCCCCAATTCCCCACTGAGGTCCTTCTTGGAAATGGCAAGTTAACTTTCATCAATAAATGCATATCAAGTGCAAGTGCGCTGTCCAGCAGCTCACAGCAGGATGGGGTGTCTTTTCAATTAGGAGGGACGTCTAAAGTGGATCGCAAAAAACATTATGATCACATTTCCTCAATTTAAATTTTAGACCTACTGTACGGGGACACCTATACATTTGGCAGCCAAGCATGAGTGATCATTGTAGCATTTTATCGTCTAGACATGATCTTGAAATATCTTCAAGCTTAGTTTGAAAAAAACTAATGCTGTGCATATCTTCCTCTGGAATAAGGCAATTTCTGGGACAATAATTACATAACCAACTTCTCTAGTAATATTATAGCTGTCTCTCTCTCCCCCCTTTAAACCTTCCTGGTCAATTAAATTGATAGGCTATATCATTTTAGCATTATGCTATAATGTAGCCTAGTCCTACTTTCTGATGGACAACGGCCAAGATTTAAAGTTGTGTCTTAGTTTTAAATAGGAGAAGTGTGTTTTGTGTGTGTCTGAGGTGCGGTGGTGATTGAAGGGCCCTTTTAGGCTTTGTGTGTGTGTGTGTGTGTGTGTGTGTGTGTGTGAGAGAGAGAGAGAGAGAGAGAGAGAGAGAGTTTGCTTATTCTCTATGTCCATTTAGAAAGTTTCTAAAGTAGCCTGTCTGGACTCCATCCCTTAACTCCTTAAGAGTCTATTGAAGCACCTGTGTGTCAATCTAAATAACGTGATGAAAAAACAATCCCAATCTAAATCCATCAGTTTATAGCGGTGTCTCAATCCACCACATCTGCCTATGTCTGCATCTGCGGTGGAAAGTGGCAGAGCTACAGTGCTGTTTGTTGACCATGAGACATCCCGGAAATCGCTATTCTCAGGAAAATGTCTGTAGAATCCTAACAGTTTGGCCAACTAACCACTCTATAGAAAGGGGATACTCTCAAAAACACGATGGTGTTATACGTTTTCCTTTACGACCCCCACAAGTGTCACGGGACGTGACTGAAGCTAACCAATACAAATGTATATAAGTATCGAGGTAGTTTTGTGCCAACAAAAAAACGAGTTAAATGTGTCCAAAAAACACACATTTCTTGAGCTTTCTTATATCTCCTAGATATAGGACAGACACATCAAAAACGTGTTCCTTATGAAGTATTATTTGACTGTCTTTTTTGCCATTCATGAATGTGTTATTCAATGCGTTTCTATGGGCTAAAAAGTAAAGGCCAAAATATGAAACTACTAGCGATTGATAAGAGGATGGACAAATAATATAACTGAAATGTAAATGCAAAAATGTAAGCAAGACATGACGATCAGCATATGTGTAAGGAATTACGACAGGTGGCCATTTTGCTTTTCTTTCCTCTCCTGAAACAAACACAGCTCAATTGAATCTTGTAGGCTAATATTTTCCACATCATTATTTCTCTATCTCATTATAGAGTCCTCTCTACCCACTTTGAACAATATGATCTTGCATTGACATTGCCTTCTCACAAGGAAATTACCTCAACCAGGTCCTAAGTGTATTGTTTGTTTTTGTTCTTAAAATTCTATATTGAACCAAATTTGCAAAAACACACCATGTTCCATAAAGCTGTCATGGAAATGTTTTTTCCAACTACCATTCAGCAACTGAGCAGTAAATCCGGCTGTATATTGAACGTTGAGATTGCCCAAAAGACCAGTCTCTTTGGCTAATGACAGGAGTGGCAAGGAGTGGAATCCTTGCCAAAAAGGCATGTACTCAGACTATGCTACGCATAGCTGGTTTAAAAAATATATAAAAGGGCAGAACACAGTGTGTATTTACTGATGGTGTTAAATCCGATCATCTGGACAAAACAAAAGGTGTCCCACAGGGATCGATTCTTGATCTGGTCCTTTTCCCTATTTACATGAACAACATTGGTTTTCCTTTAAAAAAAAATAACTTTCACCTGTATGCAGATGAGACTGTTGTGTATGCCATTGCCCCCACAGCTGGCCAGGCTCTCAGAGCTTCAATCTGCCTTTATTGACCTGCAAAAAGCCTTAGTTGAACTACAGTTGGTACTTAATGCAGCTAAAACCAACTATATGTTATTTTCCAAATCACGTAAAAATGTATCTAATCATTTATTTATATGTACTTTGGTGGTGCCCTCAATGACCGTGTCCTCGCTTATAAATATCTGGGCATCCGGATTGATGAAATGCTATGTTTCAAAAAGCATGTTGAGTTAGTTAAGAAATTTAGAATGAAAATTGGTTTCTTCTATAGAAACAGGTCCTGTCTTTCATTAAATAGCAGAAAACCAATCATTCAGTCAACATTCATTCCGATTATTGACTATGGAGATATCGCCTATATCAGTGGTTCCCAAACTTTTTATAGTCCCGTAGCCCTTCAAACGTTCAACCTCCAGCTGCGTAACCCTCTAGCACCAGGGTGCATCATTGTAAGCCTGCCACACACACACTATACAATACATTTATTAAACAAAGGAATGAGTGTGAGTTTTTGTCACAATCCAGCTCGTGGGAAGTGACAAAGAGCTCTTATGGGACCAGGGCACAATTAATAACATAACAATCAATAATTTTGCTCTTTGTTTAACCATCTTACTTATACATCCTTGTTTGTTCATCGAAGATTGTGAATAACTCACCACAGGATAATGAGAAGGGTTTGCTTGAAAGAATGCATATAACTCTGCAATGTTGGGTTGTATTGGAGAGACTCTGTCTTAAATAATTTTCCACACACAGTCTGTGCCTGTATTTAGTTTTCATGCTAGTGAGGGGCGAGAATCCACTCTCACAAAGGTACGTGGTTGCAAAGGGCATCAGTGTCTTAACAGAGCCATTTGCCAAGGCAGGAAACTCTGAGCACAGCCCAATCCATAAATCTGTCATTGGCTTCTGATTAAATTACATTTTCACAGAACCGCTAGTTGCAATTTCAATGAGGCTCTCTTGTTCAGATATTGGTAAGTGGACTGGAGGCAGGGCATGAAAGGGATAATGAAACCAGTTGTTTGTGTCATCCATTTTGTGAAAGTACCTGTGTAATTGTGCATGTACTTTGACATTGTCCGTAAGCATGAGTTCATTTGCACACAAAAAATCATACAATGATGGAAAGAGGTGTGTTGTCTTTGTTAATGCAGCCAGAGAAGAGCTCCAACTTCTTAATCATAGCCTCAATTTTGTCCCGTACGTGGAATATAGTTGCGGAGAGTCCCTGTAATCCTAGATTCAGATCATTCAGGCGAGAAAAAACATCACCCAGATAGGCCAGTTGTGTGAGAAAATGATGGTCAGTAAAGAAAACGTTAAGCTTGTCTCTCAATTCAAAAAGAAGTGTCAATACTTTGCCCCTTGATAACCAGGGCATGTTGTAAAAGCGTTACATGGCCGCTGCCCATATCATTGCATAGTGCAGAAAATACATGAGAGTTCAGGGGCCTTGCTTTAACAAAAAGTTAACCATTTTCACTGTAAACGTATTTCAAATCAAATTTTTATTTGTCACATACACATGGTTAGCAGATGTTAATGCGAAGTGTAGCGAAATGCTTGCTGTCAGGCATTCCCTTGGCAGCAAGAGACTCTCGATGGATGATGCAGTGTACCCAAGTGGCGTCGGGAGCAAATGCTTGCACACGCATTACCACTCCACTATGTCTCCCTGTCATGGCTTTTGTGCCATCAGTACAGATACCAACATGAGCAGCAGCTTCATGTGGCTACATATGGACCTGAGAGACTGTAACAGTTAATGTGATTGAATGTTATTTATTTGACTAGGCTACCTGCATTTGACATTATGTCACTGAGCAGTAGATGGTTTAATTTTATTTTTGGTAGTGAAAAGAGTGTCACGCCCTGACCTTAGTTATCTTTGTCTTCTTTATTAGATTGGTTAGGTCAGGGTGTGACGAGGGTGATATGTGTTTTTGGCCTGTCTAGGGTTTTTGTATGTTTATTTATTTATTTATTTTACCTTTATTTAACCAGGCAAGTCAGTTAAGAACAAATTCTTATTTTCAATGACGGCCTAGGAGCAGTGGGTTAACTGCCTGTTCAGGGGCAGAACGACAGGGGTTTGGGGGGGGGTTGAACTTGAACTTGCAACCTTCCGGTTACTAGTCCAACGCTCTAACCACTAGGCTACCCTGCCGCCCCAAATGCGGTTAATCTAGTCTAGTTTTTTTTTATGTCTATGGTTGCCTAGATTGAGGACCAATCAGAGGCAGCTGTTTATTGTTGTCTCTGATTGGGGACCATATTTAGGTAGCCATATGCCTTGGATAGTTTGTGGGTTATTGTCTATGTGTAGTTGCATGTCAGCACTCGTAATATATATATATATATATATATATATATATATATATATAAATGGACTGTTTGAAAATGTGAAGAAAAAATGTTTAAAAAAATATATTTATATTTTTTAAAGGGAATCACATTTTTATTCGGCTTACCCCCGATGGCATTGCGCGTACGTACCCCAGTTTGGGACTACCTGGTCTATATCATGGGTTTTCATACTGGGGTCCGTGGAGGTACTGCAGGGGAAATTTGGGGAAACATTTTTGGTGGGATTGTTTCATGTGAAATATCATTATTTTCATGAATATCACTAGCCGCAACAGAATACAATTGTGGATACAATTTCGATGACTCTGCGGCCAGTATGAAGGAATTTAGAGGAAGTTTCACTAGCCAATGCTAACTAGCGTTAGCGCAATGACTCACAGGAAGAGTTAACATGTTAGCTTTTCCAGTTCATTCGACTCTGGGGAAGTAGATAAAGGACTTTATTGATTAAATCTATCCCTTTAATATGGAGGAAATTACAGTCATTGGAGGGAGAAGTTATTTCTGTACAGAAAATTCTTAGGTGGGCCATCTCAAGGGTAAATTTCGGGATGGAAAAAAAGTTTCCATGTCAAATTAAACAACCAAAACCAGATGGAAAAGATATTGACTACTGTATATACACTACAGGTCAAATGTTTTAGAACACCTACTCATTCAATGATTTTTCTATATTTTTACTAGTTTCTACCTCGTAGAATAATAGTGAAGACATCAAAACTATGAAATAACACATATGGAATCATGTAGTAACCAAAAAAGTGTTAAACAAATCAAATTTGTTTGGAATTTATTTCCTTCTTAATCCATTCGAGCCAATCAGTTGTGTTGTGACAAGGTATGGGTGGTATACAGAAGATAGCCCTATTTGGTAAAAGACCAAGTCCATATTATGGCAAGAACAGCTCAAATAATCAAAGAGAAACGACAGTCCATCATTTAAGACATGAAGGTAGGTCAATACGGAACATTTCAAGAACTTTGAATGTTTCTTCAAGTGCAGTCACAAAAACCATTAAGAGTTATCATGAAACTGGCACTTATGAGGACCGGCACAGGAATGGAAGACCCAGAGTTACCTCTACTGCAGAGGATAAATTCATTAGAGTTACCAGCCTCAGAAATTGCAGCCCAAATAAATGCTTCACAGTAACAGAAACATCTCAACATCAACTGGTCAGAGGAGACTGTGAATCAGGCCTTCATGGTCAAATTGCTGCAAAGAATCCACTACTAAAGGACACCAATTAGAAGAAGTGACTCGCTTGGGCCAAGAAACACGAGCAATGGACATTAGACCGGTGGAAATCTGTCCTTTGGTCTGGAGCCCAAATTGGAGATTTTTGGTTCCAACCTCTTTGTCCTTGTGAGACGCGGTATGGGTGAACAGATGACCTCTGCATGTATATTTCCCACCATAAAGCATGGAGGAGGAAGTGTTATAGTGTGGGGATGCTTTGCTGGTGACACTGTCTGTGATTTATTTACAATTCAAGGCACACTAAACCAGCATGGCTACCACAGCATTCTGCAGCGATACGCCATCCCATCTGGTTTGGGCTTAGCGGGACTATCATTTGTTTTCAACAGGACAATGACCCAACACACCTCCAGGCTGTATAAGGGCTATTTACGAAGAAGGAGGGTGATGGAGTGCTGCATCAGATGACCTGGCCTCCACAATCCCCCGACCTCAACCAAATTGAGATGGTTTGGGATGAGTCGTACCGCAGAGTGAAGGAAAAGCAGCCAACAAGTTCTCAGCAAACTGACTAGAATTGCTGGGAATTAGCTTCAAAACTGCACAATTTCCTCTCCGCTTACTTAAATAACGCCAAGATACCTTTTTCTAGCTAATAGACTGTTAGTTTACACTTCCTCTTTCAATGAACTGTAGGGATGTCAAAATAAGTTAACTGTCTACCAAATCTATTGATTCTAAAATGTTGATTACTTCTACTTGCCATTGTCATTCACCTGATATTTTGTTGTTGTTGCTAACATATGATGGGTGACCATGGGTTACATATGTTGGGGGTCCTTGGGTCACCAGTTAGCCTGGGAAAGAAACGTTTTAAAACCTCTGGTCTATATGAATGCAGTTGCCACTGTATTTACTCTTAGAACTACCCATCCCGGATCGCTTGGTCACGAAAATCAGAAAATCAAATGAACCGTTTACATTTGATCTTCGGATGTTTTCACTCACGAGACTCCCAGTTAGACAGCAAATGTTCCTTTTGTTCCATAAAGATATTTTTTATATCCAAATATCTCCGTTAGTTTGGTGCGTTATGCTCAGGAATCCACCGGAAATAGCGGTCACGACAACGCAGACAAATTATATCCATAATGTCGACAGAAACATGGCAAACATTTTTTATAATCAATCCTCAAGGTGTTTTTCAAATATCTATTCGATAATATATCAACCGGGACAGTTGGCTTTTCACTAGGACCGGGAGGAACAATGGCCGTCTCTTTTGCGCAAAAATCACTCTGAGAGCCCCCACCTGACCACTTACGTAATGTGGTCGTTCACGCTCATTCTTCAAAATAAAGGCCTGAAACTATGTCTAAAGGCTGTAGACACCCTAGGGAAGCCATAGAAAAAGGAATCTGGTTGATATCCCTTTCAATGGTCAATAGGGATGCATAGGAACACAGAGCTTTCAAAATAAGAGTCACTTCCTGATTGGATTTTTCTCAGGCTTTTGCCTGCAATATCAGTTATGTTATACTCACAGACAAATAAATTCACAGTTTTGGAAACTTTAGAGTGTTTTCTATCCTCAGCTGTCAATTATATGCATATTCTAGCATCTGGTCCTGAGAAATAGGCCGTTTACTTTGGGATCGTTATTTTTCCAAAAATAAAAATAGTGCCCCCTAGCTTCATTAAAGCCATTGGCTGCAGTTTATCATCATTGCGCTTTATTCCGGGTGATAGGTTCAGTACACATTATTGCATTTTGTATCAGAAAGTAAGCTGTCCATCTTTGAAGTCTCGTAGATCGACGCATTGCCCTCTTTTTGTAAATAAAGCCCCCTTGCATAAACTTCCATCTTACCTCATTGTTAAACTTCATATGTATAAGCTACCAGACCTGGATTCAGGGATGGCTAACCCTGGAGATACCTTCAATCTCCACCAAGTGAATCTGCTTTTAGTTATTTTTGTCCCTCCAAAACTCCTTAAATTTGGTGGAGGTGGTATCTCCAGGGCAATTCAGGTAGAGGGCCTTTTTACTGGAGAATGTGCTTCATTTGTTTTGCTTTTCATGTATTGTGTAATTAATGTCTATATAGATATGTATAGTGTAGTTGTTGTTTATTGATGTGGTCTGCAAAAGAAACCATGTTCTCAGGATGACCCCTTGGCTAAATAAAGGTTAAAAAAATAGCATGGCATTTAGCATAGCTAAAATATTGTCCCAAAATAACCTCCTATCCCCTATAGCCATTGTGACTTTATATAGATCTGAACAGATTTGATAAGTGAGGCGAACAATCCACCTAGCCAGAGAGTGAAGTGAAGCTTTAACCATAATTGCATACACCTGTCCAGTCCATCACAATTGACGGGACATACATAAAGGAAAGGGCTTTAGTGCAGACTTCGGGAAGATCTCAATGTAATATTCCTCACGTCCTCTCTCCTCACACATCCCTTCTGACCTTTTCCTCCAATGGGGTTTGAGGCGAGAGAGGACGTGAGGAATATGCAATTGTTCCCAAGTGATTTGAGTGAGTTACTACAGTGCATTCAGAAAATATTCAGACCCCTTCCCTTTTTCCACATTTTGTTACTTTACAGCCATATTCTAAAATTAAAAAATATATTTTCCTCATTAATCTACACACAATACCCCATAATGACAAAGCGAAAACAGGTAAAACATTTTTTTTTGTTCTTAAGTATTCAGATCCTTTGTTATGAGACTCAAAATTGAGCTCAGGTGCATCCCGTTTCCATTGATCATCCTTGTTTTGTTTCTACAACTTGATTGGAGTCCACCTGTGGTAAATTCAATTGATTGGACTTGATTTAGAAAGGCGCACACCTGTCTATATAAGGTCCCACAGTTTACAGTGCATATCAGAGCAAAAACCAAGCCATAAGGTCGAAGAAATTGTCCATAGAACTCCGAGATAGGATTGTGTCGAGGCACAGATCTGGGGAAGGGAACAAAACATTTCTGCAGCATTGAAGGTCCCGAAGAACACAGTGGCCTCCATCATTCTTAAATGGAAGAAGTTTGGAACCACCAGGACTATTCCTAGAGCTGGCCGTCCGGCCAAACTGAGCAATCGTGGGAGATGGGCCTTGGTCAGAGAGGTGAGCAAGAACCCGATGGTCACTCTGACAGAGCTCGTGAGTTTCCCTGTGGAGATGGGAGAACCTTCCAGAAGGACAACCATCTCTGCAGCACTCCAAGGTATCAGGCCTTTATGGTACTCCTCAGTAAAAGGCACAGGAAGGCCCGCTTGTAGTTTACCAAAAGGCACCTAAAGGACTCTCAGACCATTAGAAACAAGATTCTCTGGTCTGATGAAACCAAGATTGAACTCTTTGGCCTGAATGCAAAGTCGGGAGGAAACCTTGCACCATCCCTACGATGAAGCATGGTGGTGGCAGCATCATGCTGTGGGGATGTTTTTCAGCGGACTGGGAGACTAGTCCGTATTGAGGGAAAGATGAATGGAGTAAAGTACAGAGACATCCTTCATGAAAACCTGCTCGAGACCGCACAGCCAAGACAATACAGGAGTGGTTTCGGTAAAAGTATCCATGTACTTGAGAGGCTCGATCGAACAGACCTGAAAATAGACCTGCAACACTCCCCATCCAACATGACAGAGCTTGAGAGGATCTGCAGAGAAGAATGAGAGAAACTCTCCAAACACAGGTGTGCCAAGCTTGTAGAAGCTTGGCACAAGAAGACTCAAGCACAAGAAGACTCAAGGTTGTAATCGCTGCCAAATATACTTCAACAAAGTACTGAGTAAAGGGTCTGAATGCTTATATAAATGTGATATTTCAGTTTTTTATTTTTCTACATTTGCAAAAATGTTCTTGCTTTGTCGTTATGGGGTATTGTGTGTAGATTGATGAAGAAAATGTGTTTTTTAATTAAGCCATTTGAGAACAAGGTTGTAATAACAAAATGTGGAAAAAGTCAAGGGGACTGAATACTTTCCTAATGCACTGTACATAGCTCTCTATAGTAAATGCTAATAGTTGTAAGACAATGGGTTACTGGTTGATTGGGGACTGAGCATATGGCTTTCCTATAGGCTGCATCTCAATAGTCTGAATTTGCCTCCTCTTCTCATCTCCTTCCCTCCATGTGCACTAGCATTAGAAGGTGAAAGCACTTTGTGGTAATCATCCAACTTTTTTCTTTCACCTATGTGGTTTTCCAGATCAGTGTAGATATACGAGATAAGAATAGGAATTGAAGACACTTTAGACTATTGAGACACAGCCCTAGTGTCTGACCGTGAGAAAAAATATGAAATCGCATTCCTGATAGCCATCCACCATATTGCTTTCAGCTGTGCTGTGCTTTCAGATTATTAAAGATAAAGATGATCAACTATTGAGATGCATCCTTTGTGTCTGACCCTGAAAGCGAGACAAAAAAATGCAGGAACAGGGGAAAGGCTTTAGCTGTCAGTGACAGCAAGGTCTTTAAAGTCACAGTCTACTGTGGAGTGTCTGAGTGCACTTGTTCTGTTAGCTAATAGCTTGTGATTGAAGCTGTTATCCATACGTGTAGTGATGTCAGTATTGTCAGTCAGAGGCAGGATGTGAACAACCCACACTGGCTTTGAAATGTTCTGATATCTCGCCCTGGCTGGCTGGCTGGCTGGCAGGCAGGCAGGCAGGCAGTTAGTTTAGACTGCAGAAACGTGGTCTTGATTTGGGTGGCGTGGGGCCAAGGCTTTGCTGGAAATGGTCTGCCTTGTTAGAGAATTCACCCGCAAGGGGCTGGAAAATCAGCCCAGCCTAACCAGTATCCCCCATAAAGACAATGAGATTAGGACAGAGCAGGTGGGTCCTGGAGGAGTGTTTTTGTGTATGTGTGTATGTATGTCTGAGGTAGAATCCTAGTGTGCATGTGTGTGCAACTGTGCGTGTTTGTGTTCAACTATTTGTGTTTTTGTGAGAGAAACTGGGGGTGGCTGAGGTTTTCAAACATTTTCCATCTCATATGGGTTGGGTTGAGATCCATACAAAAGCCTACATCAATATTTCAGTTTCTGTTTTTCACTTCTATGAAACCTTATCCACTCTGTTATTTTGACCTTTTAAACCACAGCAATGTTTCCCCTTCTCTGAGTAATATGAAGGAACCCCTGCCATTGCTTTTTGACTGTAGCAATTATTGGTTTTCAGAACTCCAATACAGACGTGGCTTCAAATACTATTCAAAATCTTTTAAATACTTTGAGCGTTTGATTTAGTCTGCCTGGATTGACAGATTTAGTTTGCAGTTCTGCAAATATTCGATAGGTTCTATCCATTGTGCCAGGCAATCTCAATCAATCCCATCTAAAGTAATGATTTTAAATAGTATTTGAACCCAGATCTGATTTTCAGTGCTCCAATGTTTATAAAGTGCAATGTTCTGAAAGTAGTAAAGTGCAATGCTTTGACAGTTTAATGATAATGATTGTCTAATGATTATTCAAACCAAAACATGTCCTAATCATTTGAAATAGAATATCTTTGGGTATCTCACATTTTCATTTTGACCTGCCACTCGTAGGAAATATGGTAATATTGAAAGAAACAAAACAAGGAAAGCCAATGCTTACAGTAGCCATCCAAAGCTGAATAGCTGCATTGACAAAGAGAGGAGAGACAAGATTTCAAGGTCTGATGCCTCAGGGTACTTTGGCGAGTCTGTCATTCAGAGAACACACAACAATAGCCCAAGAGGCTATACAGTGCATTGGAGGGGGGGGGGGGGGGGGGGGTTACTTGGATGGGATCCGTCTCCATCCACTGAATCTGCTTATACCTGCTATAAGCTGCTGCGGTGAAAGGAGGTTGAGGTACAGTGTTTTTTGCAAGACGAGGTAGATTTTTTTAGAGTGCTTGTTCTTATGAATTTGGCTATAAAGTCTGAATGGTGTGCGCTAAAAGCTATTATGACCCCATTTAGAAAAGCTAAGTCTCTCCCGAACAACCACGATTCCCTGTTTCCCTCACAAGCCGTGCAGGACTCGTTAGAAGGGAAGGTCGGCACTGGGCTCAAATTAGCACAAGATGGCTGTGTGGTAAAATTAACGGAACGCATTAATGGAACGCGCTTATTAATCCAAAGGGGTAGGCAAGAGAATGGTCGTGGACAGGCAAAAAGGTCAAAACCAGATCAGAGTCCAGGAGGTACAAAGTTGCAGAGAGGCTCGTGGTCAAGGCAGGCAGAATGGTCAGGCAGGCAGGTAAAAGTCCAGAAACAGGCAAGGGTCAAAACCGGGAGGACTAGAAAAAGGAGAATGCAAAATGCATGAGAACGGGAAAAACGCTGGTTGACTTGGAAACATACAAGACGAACTGGCACAGAGAGACAGTGATAAATACACTGGGGAAAACTTATACTTCCTGTCAGGTGAACTGTTGTGTCCTCACCTTTTAATCTGATAATTTCACAATTTCTTCTGTTAGAAACATTCAAATGTGGCCCTGTATGGCCAATTTTCACAAGTGTAAAGGGTTAATTAGCCATATACACTACCGGTCAAATCTTTTAGAACACCTACTCATTTGAGAGTTTCTTTGTTTACTTTAGAATAATAACGAAGACATCAAAACTATGATATAACCCATATGGAATCATGTAGTAACCAAAAAAGTGTTAAACAAATGTAAATATATGTTATATTTGAGATTCTTCAAAGTAGCCAGCCTTTGCTTTTCCTTCACTCTACGGTCCAACTCATTCAAAACCATATCAATTGGGTTGAGGTCGGGTGATTGTGGAGGCCAGGTCATCTGATGCAGCACTCCATCACTCTCTTTCTTGGTCAAATAGCCCTTACACAGCCTGGAGGTGTGTTGGTTCATTGTCCTTTTGAAAAACAAATGATAGTCCTACTAAGCGCAAACCAGATGGGATGGCGTATCGCTGCAGAATGCTATGGGAGCCATGCTGGTTTAGTGTGCCTTCAAATCTAAATAAAACACGGACGTGTCAACAGAAATGCACCCCCACACCATCATACCTCCTCCTCCATGCTTTACGGTGGGAACCACACATGTGGAGAACATGCGGAGATCATCGGTACACCTTCTCTGCACCTCACAAAGACACCGAGGTTGGAACCAAAAATCTCACATTTAGACTCAACAGACCATAGGACAGACTTCCATTGCTCCTGTTTCTTGGCCCAAGCAAGTCTGTTCTTCTTATTGGTTTCGTTCAGTAGTGGTTTCTTTGCAGAAATTTGAGCATGAAGGCTTCATTCACGCAGTCTCCTATGAATAGTTGATTTTGAGATGTGCCTGTTACTTGAACTCTGTGAAGCATTTATTTGGGCTGCGATTTCTGAGTAAATATAATACACATATCGTCTGCAGCAGAGGTAACTCTGGGTCTTTCTTTCCTGTGGCGGTCTTGATGAGAGCCAGTTTCATCATTGCGCTTGATGTTTTTGCGACAGCACTTGAAGAAACTTGAAATGTTCTTGAAATGTTCTGGATTGGCTGACCTTCATGTCTTCAAGTAATGATGGACTGTTGTTTTTATTTGCTTGTTTGACCTGTTCTTGCCATAATATGGACTTGGTCTTTTACCAAGTAGGGCTATCTTCTGTATACCACCCCTACCTTGTCACTGATTAGCTAAAATGCATAAGAAGGAAATAAATTCCAGAAATTAACATTTAACAAGGCACACCTGTTAATTGAAATGCATTCCAGGTGACTATCTCATCAAGTTTGTTGAGAGAATGCCAAGAGTGTGCAAAGATATCATCAAGGCAAAGGGTGGCTACTTTGAAGAATCTAAAATCTATATTTATTTGTTTAACACTTTTTTGGTTAGTACATGTTTCCATATATGTTATTTCATAGTTTTGATGTATTCACTATTATTTTACAATGAAAATAGTAAAAATAAAGAATGAGTAGGTGTGTCCATACTTTTGACAGGCACTAATATATATATATATATATATATATATATATATATATATATAATATAATATATATATACACTGCTCAAAAAAATAAAGGGAACACTAAAATAACACATCCTAGATCTGAATGAATGAAATATTCTTATTAAATACTTTTTTCTTTACATAGTTGAATGCGCTGACAAAATCACACACAAATGATCAATGGAAATCAAATTTATCAACCCATGGAGGTCTGGATTTGTGGGAAACCACACTACAGGCTGATCCAACTTTGATGTAAGCGGGAGCGTAACGCAGCCTCAAACTAATTAGCATAACGCAGCGGACATAAATCTTCCTAGAAAATTTGTGAAAATCACAAATTAAATATAATTGAGACACAGCTTAGCCTTTTGTTAATCACACTGTCATCTCAGATTTTTTAAAAATGCTTTACAACGCTAGACAAGCATTTGTGTAAGTTTATCATGGCATATTGCTATGTCTAGGCTCTGCTAGCATCAGGCAACATTTTCACGAAAATAAGAAAAGCAATCAAATTAAATCATTTACCTTTGAAGAACTTCAGATGTTTTCACTCAGCAGACTCCCAGTTAGATAGCAAATGTTCATTTTTTCCAAAAATATTATTTTTATAGGCGAAATAGCACCGTTTGTTCTTCACGTTTGGCTGAGAAATCGACCGGAAATGCAGTCACTACATCTCCAAACTTTTTTCCAAACTGGCTCCATAATATCGACAAAAACATCCTCAAGGTGTTTTCCACATATCTATTCGATAAAAAATGAGTCGGGACAATGGGTTTCTCATAAGAAGCGATTGGAATAATGGCTACTTGTGTACTTTATGCAAGATTTTGGGAGACATCATGTGACCACTTGCTAAATGTGGTCCCTTACGGCTATCCTTCAACATAAATGCGTATAAAGACGTCACAATGCTGTTGACACCTTGGGGAATACGTAGAAAACGTAAACTCATTCGTAGCTCATTCACAGCCATATAAGGAGTCATTGGCATGAGGCGGTTTCAAAAAATGAGGCACTTCCTGATTGGATTTTTATCTGGGACTCATAGACACTCATAGACAATATCTTTGCAGTTTTGGAAATGTCAGAGTGTTTTCTATCCAAAGCTGTCAATTATATGCATAGTCGAGCATCTTGTCGTGACAAAATATCCCGTTTAAAACGGGAACGTTTTTTATCCAAAAATGAAAATACTGCCCCCTAGTTATAAAAGGTTAAAACAAGTCAAAATGAGTCTCAGTAGTGTGTGTGGCCTCCACGTGCCTGTATAACCTCCGTACAATGCCTGGGCATGCTCCTGATGAGGTGGCGGATGGTCTCCTGAGGGATCTCCTCCCAGACCTGGACTAAAGCATCCGCCAACTCCCGGACTATCTGTGGTGCAATGAATGAGCAATTGGTGGATGGAGCGAGACATGATGTCCCAGATGTGCTCAATTGGATTCAGGTCTGGGGAACGGGCGGGCCAGTCCATAGCATCAATTCCCTCCTCTTGCAGGTACTGCTGACACACTCCAGCCACATGTGGTCTAGCATTGTCTTGCATTAGGAGGAACCCAGGGCCAACCGCACCAGCATATGGTCTCACAAGGGGTCTGAGGATCTCATCTCGGTACCTAATGGCAGTCAGGCTTCCTCTGGCAAGCACATGGAGGGCTGTGCGCCCCCCCTCCCAAAGAAATGCCACCCCACACCATGACTGACCCACCGCCAAACCGGTCATGCTGGAGGATGTTGCAGGCAGCAGAACGTTCTCCACGGTGTCTCCAGACTCTGTCACGTCTGTCAGTGTGAACCTGCTTTCATCTGTGAAGAGCACAAGGGCGCCAGTGGCAAATTTGCCAATCTTGGTGTTCTCTGGCAAATGCCAAACGTCCTGCACATTGTTGGGCTGTAAGCACAACCCCCACCTGTGGACATCGGGCTCTCATACCAACCTCATAGAGTCTGTTTCTGACCATTTGAGCAGACACATGCACATTTGTGGCCTGCTGGAGGTCATTTTGCAGGGCTCTGGCAGTGCTCCTCCTGCTCCTCCTTGCACAAAGGTGAAGGTAGCAGTCCTGCTGCTGGGTTGTTTCCCTCCTATGGCCTCCTCCACGTCTTCTGATGTACTGGCCTGTCTCCTGGTAGCGCCTCCATGCTCTGGACACTACGCTGACAGACACAGCAAACCTTCTTGCCACAGCTCGCATTGATGTGCCATCCTGGATGAGCTGCACTACCTGAGCGAGCCACTTGTGTGGGTTGTGGACTCCGTCTCATGCTACCACTAGAGTGAAAGCACCGCCAGCATTCAAAAGTGAACAAAACATCAGCCCGGAAGCATACGAACTGAGAAGTGGTCTGTGGTCACCACCTGCAGAATCACTCCTTTATTGGGGGTGTCTTGCTAATTGCCTATAATTTCCACCTGTTGTCTATTCATTTGCACAACAGCATGGGAAATTTATTGTCAATCAGTGTTGCTTCCTAAGTGGACAGTTTGATTTCACAGAAGTGTGATTGACTTGGAGTTACATTGTGTTGTTTAAGAGTTCCCTTTATTTTTTTTAGCAGTGTATAAATATACATATCAGATTTTGTGAAATTTCAGTCTTATTCAATAAAGGATTTTTTTAAATTCCCTCATCAGCTTACACACAATACCCCATAATGACAAAGTGGAAACAGGTGTTTGCAAATGTATAAAAAATTTAAAACATATACCTTATTTACATAATTATTCAGACCCTTTGTTATGAGACTCGAAATGTAGCTCACGTGCATCCTGTTTCCATTGTTTCTACAACTTGATTGGAGTCCACCTGTGGTAAATTCAATTGACTGGATATGCTTTGGAAAGGCACACACCTGTCAATATATTTTCCCACAGTTGACAGTGGATGTCAGAGCAAAAACCAAGCCATGAGCTTGAAGGAAATGTCTGTAGAGCTCCGAAACAGGATTGTGTCGAGGCACAGATCTGGGGAAGCATACCAAAACATTTCTGCAGCCATTGAAGGTCCTTAAGAACACAGTGGCCTCCAACCACCAAGACTCTTCTTAGAGCTTGCCGTCCGGCCAAACTGAGCAATCAGGGGACAAGGGCCTTGGTCAGGGAGGTGAGGGTTCCTCTGTAGAGATGGGAAAAACTTTCAGAAGGACAACCATCTCTGCATCACTCCACCAAACAGGCCTTTATAGTAGAGTGGCCAGACGTGAGCCACTCCTTAGTAAAAGGCACAGGAAGAGCCACTGGGAATTTGCTAAAATGCACCTGAAGACCATCAGAGCATGGGAAACAAGATTCTCTGGTCTGATGAAACCAAGAATGAACATTTGAACGGCTGAATGAAAAGGCGTTAAGTCTGGAGGAAAACTGGCACCATCCCTACAGTTATGCATGGTGGTGGCAGCATCATGCTGTGGAACTTGGAGACTAGTCAATATTGAGGGAAAGATGAACGGAGCAAAGTACAGAGAGATCCTTGATAAAAACCTACTCCGGAGCACCCAGGATCTTACACTGTGGCGAAGGTTCACTTTCCAACTGGACAATGACCCTAAGCACACAGCCAAGACAATGCAGTAGTGGCTTCGGGACAAGTCTCTGAATGTCCTTGAGTGGCCCAGCAAGAAGCCCGGACTTGAACCTGATCGAACATCTCTGGAGAGACCTGAAAATAGCTGTTCTGCGACACTCCCTATCCAACCTGTCAGAGCTTGAGAGGATCTGCAGAGAAGTATGGGAGAAACTCCCTAAATACAGGCATGCCAAGCCTTCTCTCGTACCACCAGTTCTGGTTATACCGCACGTGCACGGACCCATAGAGATGTATCGAGGTCAACAACTTGTTACTAGATGGTGAAGTCCTCTATTGGCTTCGCTACCACAGAAGTGTTTAATGTCAAAGATCAGTGGTGCACCCTCTGTACATTTTTATGAACAGCAGCTGTCATGACATTTCTCCAAACAGCCTTTCTCTGCTCACTCGACAACTAAATGAGGAGACAAGTCGAGATTGGATCATGGAAACAGGCGCCAGGTAGAGACTTGACAAAGTAACTATATATTACCCAGTTTTAAAAAGTTATGTGTTATGTTACTAATTACTCATGAAAAGTTATCTGATTGTGTAACACGTTACTTTTAACTCGTTACTCCCTACACTACATAGGAGGCAATGAGGAAAATTGGAATTTCTGTTTACTTTCTGAATTGACTGAACTAAAAAAGGAATTGACCCCAACCCTGATGGCCGTATTAGATACACCTGTATTATTTATTCTATCAAGGAAGAGAAAGGTGAGCCTAATGTTCCACAGTCATCAGTTTAACTCATGTTTGACCTGCAGATATCTTTCTGTTATCTGAGTAATCATATTCATAGAATAAGATAATTTGTCAACTATAATCATAGTGAACTCCCTCTGTTAATTGGAAATTCCAATCTATCGACTTTTTCTTGTGGTGTAGGCAATATTCATGCCATGATTCACGCAAGGTCGAGAACTTCCTGATATGAATTGATGCATCGACCTTAGTACGTGATGTAATGCATTGTTTACAACTGGTTATCGAAGTTAAACTGTCATTCTCCCTATACCCATGGATGTACACATTCCTTTCTGAAATGCTTGGTAGACGTTATGGTAATACACCAGTAAGTGTAGTCATCTGGCCCTGAACAGTTGAACTCTGACCTTACACTCCTGACCCCCAGCTGACCCCTGCCAGAGTTGAGAGGTCAGTGTATTTCATGGCTCGGGGGAGGGTTGTTGTCTGACCCCAAGCTGAGTTTCACATGGAGAAGCTCCTCTCTGCAGCTGATTTACTAGGTTATAACATTTCCTGTCGGGCTGAAAATTATTGTACTTAGTCTGGATTAAAAACATTACCCCCCTCCCCTCCCAACAGTAATTCACTATAGATCCATAACATTACAGGTAGTGAAAGAAGTGCAGCGCAACTCTTCCCTAAGACTTAATGATCTGTTACTTCATGATTAGTAGAGCGTGTCCAGCAGTTCCCTCTCCCCCTGATGAATTCGCTGAGTCCCAGCCAGAGACTCCTGACTGGAACACGATACAATTAGCTACCAGAGAGACTGGCTCTGTTGTTGTGTATACTATATAGGACTCAGGTTGGTGTGTATGTTGCACAGACAAGCTACAGTATACTTACACACTACAGTAACACTATATATAAGTACTGTATTTAAGTATACAATACAAGTTTAATCATAACTATGAATATGCATTAATGCACAACTAATTATATGAATTATAATAAAGGTAATGAATTAACCCACAATCCAAATCGGTCACAAAAATGAGAAAAAAATAAATGTTGTACTTTGTATGTTAAAGCACTTACATTACATAAAAATTAATTTAAAAAAAACAGTGCATCATATAACATTAACATTATTACACCACTACTGTACATATCTACAAAACAAAATGTTTACAATGCCTTGCAAAAGTATTCATCCCCCTTGGTGTTTTTCTTATTTTGTTGCATTACCACCTGTAACATAAATGTATTTTATTTTTGGATTTCATGTAATGGACAAGTTGGTGAAGTGAAATGAGGAAAATAACCAATTTAAAATACATTTAAAATGGAAAAGTGGTGCGTGCATTTGCATTCACCCCCTTTGATATGAAGCCCTCAAATAAGATCTGGTGGAACCTTCAGAAGTCACATAATTAGTTAAAGTCCAACTGTGTGCATTATAAGTGTCACATGATCTGTCACATGATCTCAGTATATATACACCTGTTCTGAAAGGCCCAAGAGTCTGCAACACCACCTAGCAAGGGGCACCACCAAGCAAGGTGCACCACCAAGCAAGCGGCACCATGAGACCAAGGAGCTCTCCAAACAGGTCAGGTACAAAGTTGTAGAGAAGTCCAGATCAGGGTTGGGTTATAAAAAAAAATCTTAATCTTTGAACATCCCACAGAGCACCATTAAATCCATTATAAAAAAAGAGAATAAATATTGCACCACAACGAACCTGCCAAGAGAGGGCCGCAAGCCAAAACTCCCAGACCAGGCAAGGAGGGCATTAATCAGAGAGGCAACAAAGAGACCAAAGATAACCCTGAAGGAGCTGCAAAGATCCACAGCAGAGATGGAGTATCTTTCCATAGGACCACTTTAAGCCATACACTCCACAGAGCTGGGTTTTATGGAAGAGTGGCCAGAAAAAAGCCATTGCTTAAAGAAAAAAAGAAGCAAACATGTTTGGTGCTCGTCAACAGGCATGTGGGAGACTCCTCAAACATATGGAAGAAAGTACTCTGGTCAAATGAGACTAATATTAAGCTTTTTGGCCATCAAGTAAAACACCATGTCTGATGCAAACCCAAAATATTTTATCACCCTGAGAACACCATCCCCACAGTGAAGCATGGTGGTGATATCCCCACAGCATGATGCTGTTTTTCTTTGGCAGTGACTGGGAAACTGTTCAGAATTGAAGGAATGATTGATGGTTCTAAACACAGGGAAATTCTTGAGGGGAATCCTGTTTCAGTCTTCCAGAGATTTGAGACAATGACCCTGAGCAGGGAAAATACATCGTGACAAATTAAAAAAATTATATAAAAATCACACTTTCATTAAATCACACATAAAAGATACTCAATTGAAGCTACACTCGATGTGAATCCAGCCAACATGTCAGATTTTAAAAAGGCTTTTCGGCGAAAGCATAAGAATCTATTATCTGATGATAGCACAACAGTAAACAAAGAGGGTAGCATGTTTCAAACCTGCAGGCGCTACACAAAACGCAGAAATTAAATATAAAACATGCCTTACCTTTGATGAGCTTCTTTTGTTGGCACTCCAATATGTCCCATAAACATCATAATTGGTCCTTTTGTTTGATTAATTCCGTCCATATATATCCAAAATGTCAATTTATTTGACGCGTTTGATCCAGAAAAAAAACAGCTTCCAAAATGCGCAACTTCACTACAAAATATTTTAAAAGTTGCCCATAAACTTTGCCAAAATATTTAAAACGACTTTAGTAATACAACTTTAGGTATTTTTAAACATTTAATAATCGATCAAATTGAATACGGGTCTATCTGTTTTCAATAGAGGATGAGAGGAAACTAACGCTACTTTTCATGTCTTGGCCAACTCTCAACAGTGTTACCCAGTTCCTAGATGGCCTACTTCTTCATTGCACAAATGAATAACCTCAACCAAATTCCAAAGACTGGTGACATCCAGTGGAAGTGGTAGGAACTGAAAACAAGTTCCTAAGAAACATTGTTTTCCAATGAGAACATGATTCAAACAGTTTTAGATACTTCAGGGTGTTTTCTATCCAAATCTACTAATAATATGCATATCTTATATGCTTGGCATGAGTAGCAGGAAGTTGAAATTGGACACGCTATTTATCCAAAAGTGAAAATGCTGCCCCCGATACCTTAAGAAGTTAAGAGGAAACATTTAAATGTCTTGGAATGGCAATTGGTGAAGTGAAATGAAAAAAAATTACTTGTTTAAAAAGATTCAAAAAAATATAACTTGAACTTGAAGGTGCTGGAGCTGTTTTGCCTTGAAGAATGGGCAAAAGTCCCAGTGGCTAGATGTGCAAAGCTTATAGAAATACTCCATGAGACTTGCAGCTGTAATTGCTGCAAAAGGTTGCTCTACAAAGTATTGACTTTGGGGGGGGGTGAATAGTTATGCACGCTCATGTTTTCTTGTTTGTTTCACAATAAAAAACAATATCTTGCATCTTCAAAGCTGTAGGCATGTTGTGCAAATCAAATGATACAAACACACCAAAAATCTATTTTAAATCCAGGTTGTAAGGCAACAAAACTTGAAAAATGCCAAGGGGGTGAATACTAGTTTATTTTTAATTTTGTATCAATATTGTATCAATTTTGAGGCTTGGGCACTGGGCACCTGTTTTATATGAGTGGTCATGGATTTACCTGGTTTATATGAGTAATGGGGAGTATGGGTGCACAAGACTCATACAGGTAATGGGTCCTAAATGAATGTATATTGCCAATTAAAATCCTCTCTGGCAAGTTTGTGGTAGGAAAAAATGAATGGGTCTGGGGCACATGTGTTATACTACTGTACTATGAGTTTATCTATGAAAGTATTAGTGTATACAGGTCAGAGATCACAGGACTAAGATATGCATTTAACAGGGTTGGGGTGTGCAGCGAATAGCTGGAAACAGGTTACTGTTGGTGACCTGAGGGATAGAGGCCTAAGGAAATCAGGACTGAGATAGGCAAGGAACTTGGAGGAGGTCTATTGGCAAAGGAATTAGGGCATTTAGTGTTAGGATACGAATGCACTGGTACTTGATTTGATAGGGTTAGGGCATCGGGGTAATTGAGTTTACATGTGTATGTGTGCATATAGATATTAGGGCTGAGGAATAGGAATGTCTGTTGATTTTATTATAGGCAGAGCACTGTATGTTCACCGGTTACAATTGTGACTGTAAATTAAACATACTTTTCTACATAATCTTTTATATTTTTTAAAAAGTAATAGGGATTACATGTTAGGGTTACTAATGGCATGAGATTTGCATAGTGGCATGTCCAGGAAAAATTTGGGAACAAATGGATTAATTATGAACATAATAAAATAGCATTTATAATAGCTTGTTCATTAAAGTTATTATACAGTGTAACCAAGTATACTTCTATACGACTATGTTATCCACACAAAGCCTAATTTGAGGTAACGTTTTACTCTTGGTGTCCTATGTTTGCATTCATAAAGCCTTTTTAACACCTGCATAATTTGCCGTTGATCATAATTATTGATAACTTTAAATGACGAATGTTATGTGTTATATAGCTGTTATAAAGGTTCTATGAATGCTTAAGGGAAAGGGGTCAGTTGTACATCTGAATGCCTTCAACTGAAATGTGTCTTCTGCATTTAACCCAACTTCTCTGAATCAGAGAGGTGCGGGAGGCTGCCTTAAATCGACATCCACGTCTTTGGTGCCCGGGGAACTGTGGGTTAACTGCCCAGGGGCAGAACAACATATTTTTACCTTGTCGGCTCAGGGATTCGATCCAGCAAACTTTTGGTTACTGGCCCAATGCTCTAACCACTAGGTTTCTGGACCAACAGAACAGCGGGTCTTAGAGGCCTGGGATGTGTTAAGTATGGGGTGGGTGGAGGGACACACTGAACCACCAGCATTGGCCTATATATATATATTGGGCCCATATGTTATTTTTTCCACCATCCCAAAAGGAGCTTTAGGAGAGATATGATAGGAGCTGTTTTGCTGTGGGAGGTATAGAAACCATGAGGGAGAGAGACAAACGCTAGGTGAGAGGGAAAGGTGGAGAAAGAGGGGGAGAGAATGGGGGGTTGGAAATAGTCAGGGGAAAGAGGGTCCAGAAGAGAGAATGAGAGAAAATCACAATAAGAGACGATAAGAGCCAGGGCAGTGAGAGAAAGTAACAAATGCCAGTAAATAGAGAGAAGAGATATCTCTGTCTATGACATCATATTTACGGCAAATTAATAATTTGGGGAGTTGACGGCTTCTGTGAGCCAGAGGATATTACTATGTTAATTGCAGATCTGTGGGATGCTAGCGTCCAGGGAGTTGCGACACGAAAGTCAGAAATGGCGATATAATGTATGCCTTACGTTTGAAGATCTTCTTCTGTTGGCACTCCAAAAGGTCCCAGTTACATTACAAATTGTCATTTTGTTCAATAATGGCCTTCATTATATCCATAAAAACTCAGTTTAGCTGGCGCGCTTCAGTCAATAATCCCAGGAGAACACTACCTGCCCGAATACATAGTGCAAACTAAGTTTGGTGGAGGAGGAATAGTTGTCAGGGGCTCTTTTTCATGGTTCGGGCAAGGTCCCTTAGTTCTGGTGAAGGGAAATTTTTACGCTACAGCATACAGTGACATTATAGACGATCCTGTGTGTACAACTTTGTGGCAACAGTTTGGAGAAGTTTGTCTGGCCTAATCGCCCAACATCACTGCCTGACCTCACTAATGCTCTTGTCGCTGAATGGAGCAAACCCCAAAGCAACGTCCCAACATCTAAGGGAAAGCTCAGAAGAGTGGAACCTGTTATAGCAGGAAAGGGAGGACCAACTCCATATGTGACCGACCGCCTTGATTCGGGCTTATGTATAAACATCTGAAATTATCTTTTTTACTTTGGATAAAAGCAGAGACGGAGAGTTACACAATAGTATATCATAACGTTGCATTTGAGGAACAAAAGGAAAGTAATTCTGCTTTGAAAGTTGATCAACTTGTAACATCACTTTGAGAAAAGGGCTTTTTGAATTTTTTGGTACCTACTGGAGAGCTCTTCTTTGTCTATACCCATTCAGCATCATTCACACACACTTAAGCTTTTGCCCCCACCCAAACTCTGACCATTTTACTCAACCTAGCAGAGCTGTTTAGGCAGTTTTCATGTTATCCAGGGCATTGGTGACTGTAACTGTGCTGCTAGCAACAATTTAATTATTATTTTTTACTGACACTGGCCAATGTCAACGGGTGTTGAGCATTCATAAGTTCATGCATTGTTCTGCGCTCCGGCACACTCGGGCAAGAGTGCTCTGAAATCGAAGTAGATGGCCAGATTGAATTTACGAACACACCCCAAATGGTTACTTGCATAGTGGAGTCTTTTGTTAAGACATAGTGAACCCGGCTTCACAATGAACTATTATCCCAACTCATGTTACTACCCTGCATGAATCTGCAGGTAGCTAACCAACCAGGATCAATATTAGCTAGCTAACATTAGGCTATAGCTAGACAAGCAAATGGTTCTGATATACAAATAATACGATCACACACGAGCCAACCAGCAAGCGAGCCAACCAGCTAATGTTAGCTAGCTAACAGTACACATTAATTTGAAATGAAACCACTTTCTGTTAAAATTAGAAACGTGTCATGTTTGAAAATGTAGCTAGCTAGACTATCTTATCCTATAGATGCACGCGTCTCCTGTTACGGATGTCATAGTTGCCGTTAGTTTGAAGATGTAATCCGGAGACAGGTGTTTTCTCCATCTCCTTAGCTATTGTACTCGAATTCTACTGATTTCAAAACTCGGTCCTCTACTGGAGAGCAACATTTGTGCAGTTTTACTACGCGATTCATAAAAAAGCAGCGTTGGACAGGATTACCTACACACACTGACCAACTTAAAAAAAGTTTACATTCAAACTTCTCCTGTGAAGTAGTGACCCACGACATACAGTGCCTTGCGAAAGTATTCGGCCCCCTGGAACTTTGCGACCTTTTGCCACATTTCAGGCTTCACACATAAAGATATAAAACTGTATTTTTTTGTGAAGAATCAACAACAAGTGGGACACAATCATGAAGTGGAACGACTTTTATTGGATATTTCAAACTTTTTTAACAAATCAAAAACTGAAAAATTGGGCGTGCAAAATTATTCAGCCCCCTTAAGTTAATACTTTGTAGCGCCACCTTTTGCTGCGATTACAGCTGTAAGTCGCTTGGGGTATGTCTCTATCAGTTTTGCACATCGAGAGACTGAATTTTTTTCCCATTCCTCCTTGTAAAACAGCTCGAGCTCAGTGAGGTTGGATGGAGAGCATTTGTGAACAGCAGTTTTCAGTTCTTTCCACAGATTCTCGATTGGATTCAGGTCTGGACTTTGACTTGGCCATTCTAACACCTGGATATGTTTATTTTTGAACCATTCCATTGTAGATTTTGCTTTATGTTTTGGATCATTGTCTTGTTGGAAGACAAATCTTCGTCCCAGTCTCAGGTCTTTTGCAGACTCCATCAGGTTTTCTTCCAGAATGGTCCTGTATTTGGCTCCATCCATCTACCCATCAATTTGAACCATCTTCCCTGTCCCTTCATCTTCCCTGTCCCTTTGCAGTGTTGCCAAAAAGTTCAATTTTGGTTTCATCTGACCAGAGCACCTTCTTCCACATGTTTGGTGTGTCTCCCAGGTGGCTTGTGGCAAACTTTAAACAACACTTTTTATGGATATCTTTAAGAAATGGCTTTCTTCTTGCCACTCTTCCATAAAGGCCAGATTTGTGCAATATACGACTGATTGTTGTCCTATGGACAGAGTCTCCCACCTCAGCTGTAGATCTCTGCAGTTCATCCAGAGTTATCATGGGCCTCTTGGCTGCATCTCTGATCAGTCTTCTCCTTGTATGAGCTGAAAGTTTAGAGGGACGGCCAGGTCTTGGTAGATTTGCAGTGGTCTGATACTCCTTCCATTTCAATATTATCGCTTGCACAGTGCTCCTTGGGATGTTTAAAGCTTGGGAAATCTTTTTGTATCCAAATCCGGCTTTAAACTTCTTCACAACAGTATCTCGGACCTGCCTGGTGTGTTCCTTGTTCTTCATGATGCTCTCTGCACTTTTAACGGACCTCTGAGACGGATCACAGTGCAGGTGCATTTATACGGAGACTTGATTACACACAGGTGGATTGTATTTATCATCATTAGTCATTTAGGTCAACATTGGATCATTCAGAGATCCTCACTGAACTTCTGGAGAGAGTTTGCTGCACTGAAAGTAAAGGGGCGGAATAATTTTGCACACCCAATTTTTCAGTTTTTGATTTGTTAAAAAAGTTTGAAATATCCAATAAATGTCGTTCCACTTCATGATTGTGTCCCACTTCTTGTTGATTCTTCACAAAAAATACAGTTTTATATCTTTATGTTTGAAGCCTGAAATGTGGCAAAAGGTCGCAAAGTTCAAGGGGGCCGAATACTTTCGCAAGGCACTGTATGTCTAGTTTTCTGAAATGGGTCACATATTAATGCCATTAGTTTAAATTGAGATGTTCAATGAGCAGGTTTCCACATACTTTGTGATATTTTTAATTTTTCTATATTAAAAATAAATTTAAAAAGTCACCTTTATTTAGCAGGTAGACCAGTTGAGAACATGTTCTCATTTACAACTGCGACCTGACCAAGATAGAGCAAAGCAGTGTGACAAAAACAACAACACAGAGTTACACATAAACATACAGTCAATAATACAGTAGAAAAAGTATATGTACAGTGTGTGCAAATGAGGTAGGATAAGTGAGGGAAGGCAATAAATATGCCATGGTGACGAAGTAATTACAATATAGCAATTTAACACAGGAATGGTAGATGTGCAGAATATGAATGTGCAAGTAGAGATACTGGGGTGCAAAGGAGCAAGATAAATAAATACAGTATAGGGATAAGGTAATTAGATGGGCTTATGTACAGGTCCAGTCATCTGTGAGCTGCTGTGACAGCTGGTACTTAAAGCTAGTGAAGGAGATATGAGTCTCCAGCTTCAGTGATTTTTGGATTTCGTTCCAGTCATTGGCAGCAGAGAACTGGGAGGAGAGGCGGCCAAAGGAAGAATTGGCTTTGGGGGTGACCAGAGATATATCTGCTTGAGCGCATGCTACGGGTGGGTTCTGCTATGGTGACCAGTGAGCTGAGATAAGGCGGGGCTTTACCTAGCAGAGACTTGTAGATGACCTGGAGCCAGTGGGTTTGGCAACGAGTATGAAGCGAGGGCCAGCCAATGAGAGTGTACAGGTCGCAGTGGTGGGTAGTATATAGGGCTTTGGTGACAAAACGGATAGCCCTGTGATAGACTGCATCCAATTTGTTGAGTAAAGTGTTGGAGGCTATTTTGTAAATTACATCGTCGAAGTCGAGGATCGGTAGAATGGTCAGTTTTACGAGGGTGTGTTTGGCAGCATGAGTGAAGGATGCTTTGTTGCAAAATAGGAAGCCGATTCTAGATTTAATTTTGTAATCTGTTAATTAACTTGGCTTTCGAAGACCTTACAAAGGCAGGGTAGGATAGATATAGGTCTGTAGCAGTTTGGGTCTAGAGTGTCTCCCCCTTTGAAAAGGGAGATGACCGCGGCATCTTTCCAATCTTTGGGGATCTCAGACGATACGAAAGAGAGGTTCAACAAGCTAGTAATAGGGGTTGCGACAATTTTGGCAGATATTTTTAGAAAGAGAGGGTCCAGATTGTCTAGCCTGGCTGATTTGTAGGGGTCCAGATGTTGCAGCTCTTTCAGAACATCAGCTATCTGGATTTGGGTGAAGGAGAAATGGGGAGGCTTGGGCGAGTTGCTGTGGGGGGTGCAGGTCTGTTAATCGGGGTAGGGTTCCCCCTCTTTCTAAATTTCAAACTCTGTCACAGCTGTCCGCATTGGGTTTATAATGGTGTTTTCCGCGAATTGGATTTCAGCAAATGTTTGAAAATTAAGTTTTAGTAGCTGCTTCATAACAGGAGTAGCATGTTCAATAATAGGCTGTAAACTTTTGAACTGTAAGACGATAGGCTTGCTATTGTTGCAGGTTTCCATTAAGCGCTTCATGAAAAATGTCCGGTGCATGCATAGTATCAGAGAGGAATAGGCAAAGCGAGAGGTTTCACTCTCACCAAAATCTGTCCAAAATAAGCTCAATACATTTCTATGGGCATGTTTTGGGACTAAGCTTGCCTCCTGCCTGCAGAATAAGCATTGCGTCATTATATACAGATCTCTAATAGTATTTTCTGTTGTCCACTTCATTTTACTGTTTGGAAAAGATTTAACCATTTGTTGACCGGTTAATGAGGGTTGGTTCGTCGGGAGCAAAATTTACTGAAATGTGCATTCCTAAACACAACAAAATGTGGAATATGTCAATGGGGATGAATGCTTTCTGAAGGCAGTGTATTGCTACATATAGAAATCCAAATAATTATATGTATATCATAGAGAACATGGATGTTTGGACAGGTTTCAATCCCCCAAAGATCAAACGTGTGTCTCTTGGCAGAGTTTTATGGTATGCATACGAAAGCCACGAACATCACATGACTAGTATAGATGTTGAATCATTGATTTGATTTGTGTCTCTCCTCTCTTCTCTAGTCCCCCAAAGTACACCACTACCCCACGATGGACGCTGTCCCCCTCCTCCTGAGCAAAGTGAAATCTGAACCTCCTGAGGACCTGCTCTCCCATGACCCCCATTTCCAGACGCAGACCGAGCCTGTCGACCTGTCAATCAACAAACCACGCCCCTCCCCCCCATCAATCACCTCCACTGCTTCTCCTGTCACTTCCGCTTTCTCTCCGTCCTCCATTTCTTCTTTATCATCATCATCCTCCTCTCCGTCTGTCATCACATCTGCCTCATCTGTGCTCACACCTGGGCCCCTGGTGGCCCCAGGAGCCGGTGTCCAGGGTCATCATCATCATCATCAGCAGCAGTTTTTGCACATCCTGCACCCTGTGCCTCCGCCACCCTCCAGCCCCTTGAACCTGGGAGGGGTACAGGGCATAGGAGGAGGAGTAGGGGGAAAGATGGAGGCCCACCACCTGCATCGTATCCCTGTAGTGGTACAGTCATTGCCCCTCATGTACACCACAGCCGTGCGCTCGCCCTCCAGCCTCCACAACAATGCCATCATGCTACCTCTGCTGGACAATCATAAGAGCCACCATAGCAAAGGTGAGACAAAAAGCAGGCTTGGTCTGTCTGTGTCTTTTCCCTCTCTCTTTATATGCTGTATACACTGAACAAAACTATGAACGCAACATGCAAAAATGTCAAAGACCACTGAGTTACAGATCCTATAAGGAAATCAGTCAATTGAAATTAATTCATTAGGCCCTAATCTATGGATTTCACATGACTGGGAATGCAGATAATCATCTGTTGGTCACAGATGACTTTTTTTTAAAGTAGGGGCGTTAATTTTAAAAAAGCAGTCCGTATCTGGTGTGACCACCATTTGCCTCATACAACGCGACACATCTCCTTCACATAGAGTTGATCAGGCTGTTGATTGTGTCCTTTGGAATGTTCTCCCACACCTCTTCAATGGCTGTATCACTACATCACGATGTTATACACATCCAGATCATTCCAAATATGTTCAATGGGTGACATGTCTGGTGAGTATGCAGGTCATGGGAAAACTGGCATATTTTCAGCTTTCAGGACTTGTGTATAGATCCTTGCGACAATGGGCCATGCATTATCATGCTGAAACATGAGGTGATGGCGGCGGATGAATGGCACGACAATGGCCCTCAGGACCTCGTCACGGTATCTCTGTGCATTCAAATTGGAAATGATAAAATGTGTGTTATTGTTGTGTTATTTGCCCGTAGCTTATGCCTGCCCATATCAAAACCCACCACCACTATGGGTCACTGTTCACAGCAAACAGCTATACACGCTGTGCCAGTGACCATCGGAGGTGAGAATTTGCCCACTGAAGTGGGTTACGACGCTGAACAGCAATTGGTCAAGACCCTGATGAGGACGACGAGCATTCAGATGAGCTTCTCTAAGATGGTTTCTGAGAGTTTGTGCAGAAATTCTTTAGGTTGTGCAAACCAAAGAATGGTGGCTGGTCTCACACCATCCCGCAGGTGAAGAAGAAGGATGTGGAGGTCGTTGCCTGGCTTGGTTACACGGGGTCTGCGGTTGTGAGCCCAGTTGGACGTACTGCCAAATTCTCTAAAACAACATTGGAGGCGGCTTATTGTCCAGCAATTAACATGCAATTCTCTGACAACAGCTCTGGTGGACATTCCTGTAGTCAGCATGCATATTGCATGCTCCCTGAAAACTTGAGATATCTGTGGCATTGTGTTTTTGAGTGGCCTGTTTAATCAGCTTTTTGATATGCCACACCTGTCAGGTGGATAAATTATCTTGGCAAAGGAGAATAGCTCACTAACAGGGATGTAATCAAATGTGTGCACAGAATTTGAGGGAAATGAGCTTCTTGTGCATATGGACCATTTCTGGGATATTTTATTTCTGCTCATGTAACATTTGACCAACACTTTAGATGTTGTGTTTATATTTTTGTTCAGTGTTTAATATTCAAAATACAGTACTAATCAAAAGTTTGGACAAACCTACTCATTCAAGGGTTCTTGTTTATTTTTTACTATTTTCTACATTGTTAAATAATATTGAAGACATCAACACTATGAAATAATACATATGGAGTCATGTAGTAACCAAAAAGGTGTTAAACAAATCAACATATATTTTAGATTCTTTAAAGTAGCTACTCTTTGCGCACTCTGGGCATTCTCTCAACAAGCTTCACTTGGAATGCTTGGATGGTCTTGAAGGAGTTCCCACATCTGCTGAGCACTTGATGGCTGCTTTTCCTTCACTCTGCAGTCCAACTCATCCCAAACCACCTCAATTGATTTTTTTGTTGTATTTTTCCTTTATTTAACTAGGCAAGTCAGTTAAGAACAAATTCTTATTTTCAATGATGGCCTAGGAACAGTGGGTTAACTGTCTTGTTCAGGGGCAGAATTACAGATTTTGACCTTGTCAGCTCGTGGATTCAATCTTGCAAACCTTTGATTACTAGTCCAACACTCTAACCACTAGGCTACCTGCCGCTGAGGTTGGGTGATTGTGGAGGCCAGGTAATCTAATGCAGCTCTCCATCACTCTCCTTCTTGGTCAATTAGCCCTAACACAGCCTGGAGGTGTGTTGGGTCATTGTCCTGTTGAAAAACAAATGCTAGTCCCTCTAAGCGCAAACCAGATGGGATGGCGTATCGCTATAGAAGCCATGCTGGTTAAGTGTGCCTTAAATTCTGGTTAAGTGTGAGTCACCAGAAAAGCACCTCCCTGGCATCACACTTCCTCCTCCATGCTTCATTGTGGGAACTACACATGCAGTGATCATCTGTTCACCTACTCTGCATCTCACAAAGACACGGCGGTTGGAAAAAAAATCTCACATTTGGACTCATCAGACCAAAGGACAGATTTCCTCCGGGTCTAATGTCCATTGCTCGTGTTTCTTGCAAAGCGGACATCAAGGCAAAGGGTGGCTACTTTTAAGAATCTCAAAAAGAAAATATATTTTGATTTGTTTAACCATTTTTTAGACACTACATGATTCCTTTTGTTATTTCATAGTTATTTCATAGTAAATAGTAAAAATAAAGATAACCCCTTGAATGAGTAGGTGTGTCCAAACGTTTGACTGGCACTGTATATACACGTGTGTGTGTGTTATGTGTGTCAAGAGGTCTGAATACTTTCCGAAGGCACTGTGTGTAATATATATATATACAGGTATATACAGTGCCTTCGGAAAGGAATCAGACCTCTTGACTTTTTCCACATTTTGTTACATTACACCCTTATTCTAAAATGGATTATATCGTTTTTCCCCCCTCATCAATCTACACACAATACCCCAAATTAGATTTTTTCAGCAAATGTATAAAAAAACGACAGAAATATCACATTTACATAAGTATTCAGACCCTTTACTAAATACTCTGTTGAAGCACCTTTGGCAGCGATTACAGCCTCGAGTCTTCCTGGGTATGACGCTAGAAGTTTGGTACACCTGTATTTGGGGAGTTTGTCCCATTCCTCTCTGCAGATCCTTTCACGCTCTGTCAGATTGAATGGGGAGCGTCGCTGCACAGATATTTTCAGGTCTCTCCAGAGATGTTTGATCAGGTTCATGTCCAGGCTCTGGCTGGGCCACTCAAGGATGTTCAGAGACTTGTCCCGAAGCTACTCCTGCGTTGTCTTGACTGTGTACTTAGGGTCGTTGTCCTGTTGGAAGATGAGACTTCAACCCAGTCTTAGGTCCTGAGTGTTCTTGAGCAGGTTTTCATCAAGGATCTCTCTGTACTTTGCTCTGTTAATCTTTTCCTCGATCCTGAGTATTATCCTAGTCCCTGCCTCTGAAAAACATCCCCACAGCATGATGCTGCCACCACCATGCTTCACCGTAGGGATGGTGCCAGGTTTCCTCCAGACTTGTAGCTTGGCATTCAGAGAGTTCCATCTTGGTTTCATCAGACCAGATAATCTTGTTTCTCATGGTCTGAGTCCTTTAGGTGCCTTTTGGCAAACTCCAAGCAGGCTTTCATGTGCCTTTTACTGAAGGGTGGCTTCCTTTTGGCCACTCTATCATAAAGGCTTGATTCTTGGAGTGATGCAGAGATGGTTGTCCTTCTGGAAGGTTCTCCCATCTCCACAGAAGAACTATAGAGCTATGGCAGAGTGACCATCGGGTTCTTGGTCACCTCCCTGATCAAGGCCCTTCTCCCCCGACTGCTCAGTTTTGCCGGGCGGCCAGCTGGTTGCAAGCCTGCCAAATGCCTATGTAAACCCAATCCACTTCTCTTCAAAATAAGTTAATAAATATAGTCCAGTTTGAAATGTAAAATAATGTAGGCTTTGAAATTATGTATGTCCATTTTAAAGTGGGTAAGTTTTACACATTTATGATTACTTTTTTTAAATTGCTAATTTTAATGAGCGAAAATACCAACAATTCTCAAAATGTATAGGTAGATGCAAAAATACACTAGTTATGGGCTATGGGAGTGATACCCAGAGAGAAATAGGATATACAATGTAATAGTACGGGACAGAAGGAAAATAAATGAGACCAAGGTTTACATATTCCTTACACTAGGATTCCCCTCTTAGTACTAAGAACAGCTACACCACAAATGGCGTCAAGGATTTTGTGGATGTAGTTTGAACCCTTACATTGTTTTTCATGAGTTTATTCTGACCAATTATGGAAATGTCAGCATGCCACAAACCTTTCCAGCTAGCTATCAATCTAATAACATATTAGCCAAAAACTGGGAGAAGTGGCTGAAACATTAAGAAAATGTCCTGGGAACGTGCCATGCTACTCCGCTATTGTGGGGAGAAACTTTTCTATATTTTTTCTACACTTCCAGACACAGGAGATGATGAGTCTGACAAATCTAAAACTGTACTCACTCAATGTTTTTCACCAATGACAAATTTATATTTTTAGGTCTACAAATTCAGACAAACTGTTCAATCCGAGACTGAAATTATTGGTGAATACGATGTTTGCCTGCGTGCACTTGCTGCTTCCTATGATTTCCTGATGCTGACTCAGAAATTAGAAGGCAGATTGATCAATGTTTCTCATCCAACAAACTGAGGAGACATGCTCTCACGGACCATATAATGACTCTCACAAAGCTCCTGGAAATAGCTTGAATAAATGAAGTATCAGAAATACAAGCACAGGAAATGGAAAAACATCCTGGTACTACCCAGAATAGATCGCAAGGGCCAGCAAGCTCAACAATCCAGGGCTGCACCCACTACTGCACGTCGGTGCATATGCTTTTAACTGTGGCAGTTCATTCCCTCACCAAGGAGAGTGCCCTGCAAATGGCCACACATGCTACAACTGTGGGAAAATAAATTGTGACAAAAGTAGATCGCACCACAGACAAACTGGACATTCACTTGTGCCTGAAGATACCAAAAAACACACTTAACCCTGATGATGAAAGCCCAGCTATCTATTTACACTGGTGGATCCAACCATTGCTACTCCTACTGCAGAACCCAGGCAAACCATCCAGGTAAATGGATCACGGTCTTGGCGCAGTCTTAACCCAGATTGGCTCGGGTTGAAATATTTTTTATTTATTTTTATTTTACCTTTATTTAACCAGGTAGGCAAGTTGAGAACAAGTTCTCATTTACAATTGCGACCTGGCCAAGATAAAGCAAAGCAGTTCGACAGATAAAACGACACAGAGTTACACATGGAGTAAAAACAAACATACAGTCAATAATGCAGTATAAACAAGTCTATATACAATGTGAGCAAATGAGGTGAGAAGGGAGGTAAAGGCAAAAAAGGCCATGATGGCAAAGTAAATACAACATAGCAAGTAAAATACTGGAATGGTAGTTTTGCAATGGAAGAATGTGCAAAGTAGAAAAAAAAAATAATGGGGTGCAAAGGAGCAAAATAAATAAATAAATAAAAATTAAATACAGTTGGGAAAGAGGTAGTTGTTTGGGCTAAATTATAGGTGGGCTATGTACAGGTGCAGTAATCTGTGAGCTGCTCTGACAGTTGGTGCTTAAAGCTAGTGAGGGAGATAAGTGTTTCCAGTTTCAGAGATTTTTGTAGTTCGTTCCAGTCATTGGCAGCAGAGAACTGGAAGGAGAGGCGGCCAAAGAAAGAATTGGTTTTGGGGGTGACTAGAGAGATATACCTGCTGGAGCGTGTGCTACAGGTGGGAGATGCTATGGTGACCAGCGAGCTGAGATAAGGGGGGACTTTACCTAGCAGGGTCTTGTAGATGACATGGAGCCAGTGGGTTTGGCGACGAGTATGAAGCGAGGGCCAGCCAACGAGAGCGTACAGGTCGCAATGGTGGGTAGTATATGGGGCTTTGGTGATAAAACGGATTGCACTGTGATAGACTGCATCCAATTTGTTGAGTAGGGTATTGGAGGCTATTTTGTAAATGACATCGCCAAAGTCGAGGATTGGTAGGATGGTCAGTTTTACAAGGGTATGTTTGGCAGCATGAGTGAAGGATGCTTTGTTGCGAAATAGGAAGCCAATTCTAGATTTAACTTTGGATTGGAGATGTTTGATATGGGTCTGGAAGGAGAGTTTACAGTCTAACCAGACACCTAAGTATTTGTAGTTGTCCACGTATTCTAAGTCAGAGCCGTCCAGAGTAGTGATGTTGGACAGGCGGGTAGGTGCAGGTAGCGATCGGTTGAAGAGCATGCATTTAGTTTTACTTGTATTTAAGAGCAATTGGAGGCCACGGAAGGAGAGTTGTATGGCATTGAAGCTTGCCTGGAGGGTTGTTAACACAGTGTCCAAAGAAGGGCCGGAAGTATACAGAATGGTGTCGTCTGCGTAGAGGTGGATCAGGGACTCACCAGCAGCAAGAGCGACCTCATTGATGTATACAGAGAAGAGAGTCGGTCCAAGAATTGAACCCTGTGGCACCCCCATAGAGACTGCCAGAGGTCCGGACAGCAGACCCTCCGATTTGACACACTGAACTCTATCAGAGAAGTAGTTGGTGAACCAGGCGAGGCAATCATTTGAGAAACCAAGGCTGTCGAGTCTGCCGATGAGGATATGGTGATTGACAGAGTCGAAAGCCTTGGCCAGATCAATGAATGCGGTTAAGATATCGTTTAGGACCTTGAGCGTGGCTGAGGTGCACCCATGACCAGCTCTGAAACCGGATTGCATAGCAGAGAAGGTATGGTGAGATTCGAAATGGTCGGTAATCTGTTTGTTGACTTGGCTTTCGAAGACCTTAGAAAGGCACGGTAGGATAGATATAGGTCTGTAGCAGTTTGGGTCAAGAGTGTCCCTCCCTTTGAAGAGGGGGATGACCGCAGCTGCTTTCCAATCTTTGGGAATCTCAGACGACACGAAAGAGAGGTTGAACAGGCTAGTAATAGGGGTGGCAACAATTTCGGCAGATAATTTTAGAAAGAAAGGGTCCAGATTGTCTAGCCCGGCTGATTTGTAGGGGTCCAGATTTTGCAGCTCTTTCAGAACATCAGCTGAATGGATTTGGGAGAAGGAGAAATGGGGAAGGCTTGGGCGAGTTGCTGTTGGGGGTGCAGTGCTGTTGTCCGGGGTAGGAGTAGCCAGGTGGAAAGCATGGCCAGCCGTAGAAAAATGCTTATTGAAATTCTCAATTATGGTGGATTTATCAGTGGTGACAGTGTTTCCTATCTTCAGTGCAGTGGGCAGCTGGGAGGAGGTGTTCTTATTCTCCATGGACTTTACAGTGTCCCAGAACTTTTTTGAGTTAGTGTTGCAGGAAGCAAATTTCTGCTTGAAAAAGCTAGCCTTGGCTTTTCTAACTGCCTGTGTATAATGATTTCTAGCTTCCCTGAACAGCTGCATATCACGGGGGCTGTTCGATGCTAATGCAGAAAGCCATAGGATGTTTTTGTGTTGGTTAAGGGCAGTCAGGTCTGGGGAGAACCAAGGGCTATATCTGTTCCTGGTTCTAAATTTCTTAAATGGGGCATGTTTATTTAAGATGGTTAGGAAGGCATTTAAAAAAAATATCCAGGCATCCTCTACTGACGGGATGAGATCAATATCCTTCCAGGATACCCCGGCCAGGTCGATTAGAAAGGCCTGCTCGCAGAAGTGTTTCAGGGAGCGTTTTACAGTGATGAGTGGAGGTCGTTTGACCGCTGACCCATTACGGATGCAGGCAATGAGGCAGTGATCGCTGAGATCTTGGTTGAAGACAGCAGAGGTGTATTTAGAGGGGAAGTTGCATATGTTAGCATATGCACATATGTGGATCAATGATATTCACAGATGGATAGGGAGGCACTGGGAATAATCTGGGGTTGCCTTCATTTTCAGCTCTACATAGTCGGACACACCTTCACTGTGATTACTGACAACAAACAGCTTGTGCGTATCTTTCAACAAACCCTCGTCCTCCCCTCCACCAAGAATGGAAATATGGTTGCTGAAACTTCATAACTTCACGTTCTCTGTTGTCTACAAGGCTGGATCTGGCAACCCAGCAGATAACTTCTCCAGACACTCAGTCCTAGAACAGGGGCCCAATGACATTCATGCCTCAGAGCTAGCAGAAGCTCATATCCGCTTTGTGGTCAATCACAATGTTCCACGTGCTATGACACTGGCTGAAAACCAAGCAGCAACACAGTCTGAACCATGTCTACTCAGACTAATCAATGATGTTAGAACAGAACAATGGCACACCCTTCTGGAACACACAGATGACCTACAGTTGAATTCGGAAGTTTACATACACTTAGGTTGGAGTCATTAAAACTCGTTTTTCAACCACTCCACAAATTTCTTGTTAACAACCTATAGTTTTGGCAAGACGGTTAGGACAGCTAAGTAATTTTTCCAACAATTGTTTACAGACAGATTATTTCACTTATAATTCACTGTATCACAATTCCAGTGGGTCAGAAGTTTACATACACTAAGTTGACTGTGCCTTTAAACACCTTGGAAAATTCCAGAAAATTATGTCATAGCCTATCAGAAGCTTCTAAAGCCAATTTACATCATTTGAGTCCATTGGAGGTGTACCTGTGGATTTATTTCAAAGCCTACCTTCAAACTCAGTTCCTATTTGCTTGACACTATGGGAAAATCTAAAAAATCAGAGGTCTTGGCTGAAATCAGACCTCCACAAGTCTGGTTCATCCTTCGGAGCAATTTCCAAACACCTGAAGGTACCACGTTCATCTGTACAAACAATAGTACGCAAATATAAACACCAAGAGGCTTTATTCCGCAACAAAGCCTCCTTCACTCAAGCCGCCAAGCTTACCCTAGTAAAACTGACTATCCTACCGATCCTCGACTTCGGCGATGTCATCTACAAAATGGCTTCCAACACTCTACTCAGCAAACTGGATGCAGTCTATCACAGTGCCATCCGTTTTGTCACTAAAGCACCTTATACTACCCACCACTGCGACTTGTATGCTCTAGTCGGCTGGCCCTCGCTACATATTCGTCGCCAGACCCACTGGCTCCAGGTCATCTACAAGTCTATGCTAGGTAAAGCTCCGCCTTATCTCAGCTCACTGGTCACGATGGCAACACCCATCCGTAGCACGCGCTCCAGCAGGTGTATCTCACTGATCATCCCTAAAGCCAACACCTCATTTGGCCGCCTTTCGTTCCAGTACTCTGCTGCCTGTGACTGGAACGAATTGCAAAAATCGCTGAAGTTGGAGACTTTCATCTCCCTCACCAACTTCAAACATCAGCTATCTGAGCAGCTAACCGATCGCTGCAGCTGTACATAGTCTATTGGTAAATAGCCCACCCTTTTCACCTACCTCATCCCCGTACTGTTTTTATTTATTTACTTTTCTGCTCTTCTGCACACCAATATCTCTACCTGTACATGAACATCTGATGTTTTATCACTCCAGTGTTAATCTGCAAAATTGTAATTATTTGCCTACCTCCTCATGCCTTTTGCACACATTGTATATAGACCCCCCCTTCGTTTTCTACTGTGTTATTGACTTGTTAATTGTTTACTCCATGTGTAACTCTTTATTGTATGCTCACACTGCTATGCTTTATCTTGGCCAGGTCGCAGTTGCAAATGAGAACTTGTTCTCAACTAGCCTACCTGGTTAAATAAAGGTGAAATAAAAAAATAAAAAACACAGTCGTCCTACCGCTTGTCTCCTAGAGATTAACGTACTTTGGTGCGAAAAGTGCATCAATTTCAAAACAACAGCAAAGGACCTTGTGAAGATGCTGGAGGAAATAGGTACAAAATTATCTAAATCCACAGTAAAACGAGTCCTACATCAACATAACCTGAAAGGCTGCTCAGCAAGGAAGAAGACACTGCTCCAAATCCACCATTAAAAAGCTAGACTACAGTTTGCAACTGCACATGGGGACAAATATCGTGCCATTTGGAAAAATGTCTGATGAAACACAAATTGAACTGTTTGGCCATAATGACCATTATGTTTGGAGGAAAAAGGGGGAGGCTTGCAAGCCGAAGAACACCATCCCAACCATGAAGCACGGGGGTGGCAGCATCATGTGGGGGTGGCAGCATAATGTGGGGGTGCTTTGCTGCAGGAGGGACTGGTGGACTTCACAAAACTAGATGGCATCATGAGGGAGGAAAGTTATGTGGATATATTGAAGCAACATCTCATGATATCAGTCAGGAAGTAAAAAATTGGTCACAAATGGGTCTTCCAAATGGACAATGACCCCAAGCACACTTCCAAAATTGTGGCAAAATGGGTTAACTTCTTGATGCTAACCATCCCTGTCGCGGGATCATTTTCATCAGCAACCGCTGAATAGCACAGCGCAACAGTCAAATAATATTACAAAAAAATATGAATATTCATGAAATCACAAGTGCAATATTGCAAAACACAGCTTAGCCTTTTGTTAATCCACCTGTCGTCTCAGATTTTGAAATTATGCTTTACAGCGAAAGCAATCCAAGCATTTGTGTAAGTTTATCGATAGCCTAACATAGCATTATGTACACTTAGCATCAGGAAGCTTGTTCACGAAAATCAGAGAAGCAATCAAATTAACCATTTACCTTTGATGATCTTCGGATGTTTTCACTCACGAGACTCCCAGTTACACAACAAATGTTCCTTTTGTTCCATAAAGATTATTTTTATACCCAAAATGCCTGTTATACATGTTTGTCGCGTTATGTTCAGAAATCCACAGGAAAGAGCGGTCATGACAACGCAGACAGAAATTCCAAATAGTCTGCATAATGTCCACAGAAACATGTCAAACGTTTTTTATAATCATTCCAAACAGTTACATTATGTACAGCAGGGTTCCCTTACTGGTGGGATATATGACTTTAAAAACACCAGCAAATCAGCTCAAAGTGATTTTACTTTTCCAAAGTATTCGCAAGCATAGTAGCTCTCCGGCGCCGACAGAGATGGCCGCCTCGCTTCGCGTTCCTAGGAAACTATGCAGTTTTTTGTTTTTTTACGTGTTATTTCTTACACTAGTACCCCAGGTCATCTTAGGTTTCATCACATACAGCCGAGAAGAACTACTGAATATAAGATCAGCGTCAACTCACCATCAGTACGACCAAGAATATGTTTTTCGCGATGCGGATCCTGTGTTCTGCCTTACAACCAGTGCCACGGGATGGTTCCCATGCAGCGACCCAAAAAAACGACTCAGAAAAAGAGGGAAATGAAGCGGTCTTCTGGTCAGACTCCGGAGACGGGCACATCGTGCACCACTCTCTAGCATTCTTCTTGCCAATGTCCAGTCTCTTGACAACAAGGTTGATGAAATCCGAGCAAGGGTAGCATTCCAGAGGGACATCAGAGACTGTAACGTTCTCTGCTTCACGGAAACATGGCTAACTGGAGAGACGCAATCCGAAGCGGTGCAGCCAGCGGGTTTCTCCACGCATCGCGCCGACAGAAACGAACATCTTTCTGGTAAGAAGAGGGGCGGGGGTGTATGCCTTATGGCCAACGTGACATGGTGTGATGAAAGAAACATGCAGGAACTCAAATCCTTCTGTTCACCTGATTTAGAATTCCTCACAATCAAATGTAGACCGCATTATCTACCAAGAGAATTCTCTTCGATTATAATCACAGCCGTATATATCCCCCCCCAAGCAGACACATCGATGGCTCTGAACGAACTTTATTTAACTCTCTGCAAACTGGAAACGATTTATCCGGAGGCTGCATTCATTGTAGCTGGGGATTTTAACAAGGCTAATCTGAAAACAAGACTCCCTAAATTTTATCAGCATATCGATTGCGCAACCAGGGGTGGAAAGACCCTGGATCATTGTTACTCTAACTTCCGCGACGCATATAAGGCCCTGCCCCGCCCCCCTTTCGGAAAAGCTGACCACGACTCCATTTTGTTGATCCCTGCCTACAGACAGAAACTAAAACAAGAAGCTCCCACGCTGAGGTCTGTCCAACGCTGGTCCGACCAAGCTGACTCCACACTCCAAGACTGCTTCCATCACGCGGACTGGGAGATGTTTCGTATTGCGTCAGCCAACAACATTGACGAATACGCTGATTCGGTGTGCGAGTTCATTAGAACGTGCGTTGAAGATGTCGTTCCCATAGCAACGATTAAAACATTCCCCAACCAGAAACCGTGGATTGATGGCAGCATTCGTGTGGAACTGAAGGCGCGAACCACTGCTTTTAATCAGGGCAAGGTGTCTGGTAACATGACTGAATACAAACAGTGCAGCTATTCCCTCCGCAAGGCTATCAAACAAGCTAAGCGCCAGTACAGAGACAAAGTAGAATCTCAATTCAACGGCTCAGACACAAGAGGCATGTGGCAGGGTCTACAGTCAATCACGGACTACAGGAAGAAACCCAGCCCAGTCACGGACCAGGATGTCTTGCTCCCAGGCAGACTAAACAACTTTTTTGCCCGCTTTGAGGACAATACAGTGCCACTGACACAGCCTGCAACGAAAACATGCGGTCTCTCCTTCACTGCAGCCGAAGTGAGTAAGACATTTAAACGTGTTAACCCTCGCAAGGCTGCAGGCCCAGACGGCATCCCCAGCCGCGCCCTCAGAGCATGCGCAGAACAGCTGGCCGGTGTGTTTACGGACATATTCAACCAATCCCTATACCAGTCTGCTGTTCCCACATACTTCAAGAGGGCCACCATTGTTCCTGTTCCCAAGAAAGCTAAGGTAACTGAGCTAAACGACTACCGCCCCGTAGCACTCACATCCGTCATCATGAAGTGCTTTGAGAGACTAGTCAAGGACCATATCACCTCCACCCTACCTGACACCCTTGACCCACTCCAATTTGCTTACCGCCCAAATAGGTCCACAGACGATGCAATCGCAACCACACTGCACACTGCCCTAACCCATCTGGACAAGAGGAATACCTATGTGAGAATGCTGTTCATCGACTACAGCTCGGCATTCAACACCATAGTACCCTCCAAGCTCGTCATCAAGCTCGAGACCCTGGGTCTCGACCCCGCCCTGTGCAACTGGGTACTGGACTTCCTGACGGGCCGCCCCCAGGTGGTGAGGGTAGGCAACAACATCTCCTCCCCGCTGATCCTCAACACTGGGGCCCCACAAGGGTGCGTTCTGAGCCCTCTCCTGTACTCCCTGTTCACCCACGACTGCGTGGCCACGCACGCCTCCAACTCAATCATCAAGTTTGCGGACGACACAACAGTGGTAGGCTTGATTACCAACAACGACGAGACGGCCTACAGGGAGGAGGTGAGGGCCCTCGGAGTGTGGTGTCAGGAAAATAACCTCACACTCAACGTCAACAAAACTAAGGAGATGATTGTGGACTTCAGGAAACAGCAGAGGGAACACCCCCCCATCCACATCGATGGAACAGTAGTAGAGAGGGTAGCAAGTTTTAAGTTCCTCGGCATACACATCACAGACAAACTGAATTGGTCCACTCACACAGACAGCATCGTGAGGAAGGCGCAGCAGCGCCTCTTCAACCTCAGGAGGCTGAAGAAATTCGGCTTGTCACCAAAAGCACTCACAAACTTCTACAGATGCACAATCGAGAGCATCCTGGCGGGCTGTATCACCGCCTGGTATGGCAACTGCACCGCCCTCAACCGTAAGGCTCTCCAGAGGGTAGTGAGGTCTGCACAACGCATCACCGGGGGCAAACTACCTGCCCTCCAGGACACCTACACCACCCGATGCTACAGGAAGGCCATAAAGATCATCAAGGACATCAACCACCCGAGCCACTGCCTGTTCACCCTGCTGTCATCCAGAAGGCGAGGTCAGTACAGATGCATCAAAGCTGGGACCGAGAGACTGAAAAACAGCTTCTATCTCAAGGCCATCAGACTGTTAAACAGCCACCACTAACATTGAGTGGCTACTGCCAACACACTGTCAATGACACTGACTCTACTCCAGCCACTTTAATCATGGGAATTGATGGGAAATGATGTAAATATATCACTAGCCACTTTAAACAATGCTACCTTATATAATGTTACTTACCCTACATTATTCATCTCATATGCATACGTAGATACTGTACTCTATATCATCGACTGCATCCTTATGTAATACATGTATCACTAGCCACTTTAACTACGCCACTTGGTTTACATACTCATCTCATATGTATATACTGTACTCGATATCATCTACTGTATCTTGCCTATGCTGCTCTGTACCATCACTCATTCATATATCCTTATGTACATATTCTTTATCCCCTTAAACTGTGTATAAGACAGTAGTTTTTTTTGGAATTGTTAGTTAGATTACTTGTTCGTTATTACTGCATTGTCGGAACCAGAAGCACAAGCATTTCGCTACACTCGCATTAACATCTGCTAACCATGTGTATGTGACAAATAAATTTGATTTGATTTGATTTGATTTGAGATAAAACAATATGTGATCGTATCCAAATGTAAGCAAGGTTTGAAATGATTCTGTTTTAGTCAAATATTATATCTGTTCGGGTTTCTTGCGATCAATGTCTAGTTTATAAATGATTTGTAATTATGTTCCAGCCCTATGACATCCGCCCAAGAAAAAAATCATCCCGCGTCTGAATCTTGTTGATGATCTCTGACTTACTAAACAACTACTAATTTAGAACCACTCTGAGAGTTAAAGCACAAAGAAAACAGGAGCACTGCCTCCACTATTTCAGCACCATTTCAACTTAAACATTTCAACAACATTAAATAAACTAGGCTAGTCTAGTACAGTGAAAATACATTTAAAGATACCAAAAACTATTTAGTCCAATCCATGTTGCTAAATAGCATGTGGCTGTCCATGGTACTGATTTGTGTGTGTGTGCATACGTGCCCTAGACTAGTTGACCGACAATGCTATCCTCTTCTCTTTCATGTCGGTAAACTGTCAATGACTTTGTCATAGAGTAGTACACATTGTTAATTTTTGTTGTCGCAGGTTACCTGGCTAAAATGCTTGCTAGCCTTTTTTCCTGGCATGGGCAATAATGAACCCGCCAAGTTAGCGTGAGCCTACTAGGCTACATATTGTACTTCAGTCATCTCAGGCCACAACATATGAATTTATGGTTAGATCAGAATCATCGTTGTAATCATTGGTCTTTACGGAGAATTAAGTCAAAACCACAAGTCCAAATCACCATCTCAATCCTTGGCTTAGGAAAGGGCCAATTTAGCTAGCTACTGCAGGACAATAACACAAACAGACCAGAAACAGACACCTTTTTCTGACAATGACAATGACAATGTTTTTCTTTTGATGTGATTTGATTTGCGTGAAGCCAGTCTGTGCCAGGACTACCCACAGTTGAACTCAGTGCAACATTGATTGGCAAATGATTTTATGATTTTATCATCAAGGGAGGCCAAATGCTTGCTGGCATCAATATATCAAATCATACTGTCATACTCTTTTTGTATGGGCTACACATACTGAGACAGAGGGGCGCTGTTTCACTCTCTTGGATGATTTTGCCAGTGAGAGATTCAGCAAATTTAAGGAAAATTATGAAAACACAAAGAGAAGGAAAGAAAATATTTGTCAAATATTTGGGGAAGCTTGGCTTCCCTTGGTATCCATGAATACACACCACTGCTGTTTGTATTCATGGATTAAGTTTTCCAGAAGTTGAAAAAGTATCCAGTACATCTGCCATGGAAGTCATTCCAAAGCTGGAGAAGATATTCTCTTCCTTGACAACCCTGCATTTGTTAAGAGTAACAATGGACCACCTTTCAATTCCCAGGGTTTTTCCTCTTTCCCTACCTACCTGGGATTCAATCACAGAAGAATAACACCACATTGGCCACAAGCCAATGCAGAAGTGGAACGATTCATGCAGACTCTGAAAAAGACCCTTTGCATTGCTACGCTGCAACACAAAGACATTCAGCAAGAGCAAAGACATTCTGTAAGACCCGACAGAGTGACACAACCCTGCTCCACTGGAAAACCTCCCGTTACAGTCATGTTCAATCAACAAATTCAGCCTTCCTTCCATGGACCCTAACAAGCTGAGAGCCACAGACAGACACACAGGTAAAGCTAAAAATGAAAGAGCATCATGAAAGATGCTTCTGTCATGCCTCGCCACTTGACATTGGAGACTTCGTGCTCTTCAGACAGCTGCGACCAGCCAACAAATTCCAGTCACCTTTCCATCCAGACCCACACCAAGTCACTGCAATCAAAGGAACCATGATCACAGCACAACGTGGACAGCAAATGGTGACAAGGAACATCTTCCACTTTAAGCAAGTCTCCCAACCACTCACTCAACCTGGTCCATCCTCTGCTGACCAGAGTAGCACCTTACCGAGTCGGACTGAACCAATAGCTGGTCTAATTAGCCCCACCAGGCCCACCTTGGCCGCCACCATCCCAAAGGTCCAATGCTACCCGCGACATGCTATTGGTCTCGTGTGGTTCAGTTGGTTGAGCATGGCACTTGCTACGCCAGGGTGGTGGGGTCCCCACGGGGGACCAATGCGAGGAAATATGATAATGTATGCTCTCGATAAGATCGTCTGTTGAATGACTGAATTGTAATGCTGTGCTAATCACCTGCTGGACTTAATGCTGAACAACAAAAAAACGAAACGTTTATACCTTGCAACTGTTACTGCTGTTTAACAAATGTTGTATTCTAATTGTTTTGTTTAGGAGGGATAAAGAGATGTGTTCAGGTTAAATGGGGGAAAGAGAGCAAGTGAGAGAGAGAGCATTTGTTTGTAATTTATGTTCATGAGTGGGTGCGTGCGTGCATGTATGCCTGTGTGCATGCTTGTATGTTTGTTGTTAGCTGGCGTGGCCCTGCCTGAACCTTCTGTTTTGGAGCAGGCAGGCTTACTACAGGGTGCGATTTTACAGTCAGCGTGTTTAAACCACTAGTGACTTTGGGTGTTTCTGTCAAGTGGACTGGAGCTGTATACCGGGGAGCAATTTTTTGTCAAAGAACCTTGTTTATCTGAGGTTGCTGTCTCTCACTCCTTCTCGGATTGGGGCACACACACACACACACGTTTTAAACACTGGGTGTCTGCTCTCTGGAAGAGGAGAGAGGACAAATGAGAGTAAAAACAAGGCTTGCGTAATAGGGTGGAGACCGATATTGAAAATGGCTGGCAGTGTACATTGAGAACACTCACACACAGCAACATCAACAGCTCCACCCAGTGTGTGAGAAGAGATCAGTGGAATCGGGGTCAGCTTTGGGTGGGGCAGACACAGTCACTGTAGTGATACAGCCAAAACATGAGGCACACAGAGCATTACATTGTGTGTGTGTGTGTGTGTGTGTTTTATGTGTGATACAGACAGAACACAGAACTGTAATGTAGAGTCATTGGGTTTGGTAGTACTTATGCAATAGTATCTAAACAAACTGTTTTTCTGATTTGAAAAGCAATGCAGAGCAAGCCAAAGTACTGTACTATCCTTTCACTTCAGTCACACTAGTGGAATGCACACCCATGTACAGTTAAAGTCAGAAGTTTGCGTACAGCCAAATGCATTTAAATGCGTTTTTTCACAATTCTTGACATTTAATCCTAGTAAAAATTCCCTGTTTTAGGTCAGTCAGGATCACCACTATATTATAAGAATGTGAAACGTCAGAATAACAGTAGAGAGAATACTTTTTTATTTTTATTATTTCTTCCATCACATTCCCAGTGGGTCAAAAGTTTACATACACTCAATTAGTATTTGTTAGCATTGCCTTTAAATTGTTTAACTTGAGTCAAACGTTTCGGGAAGCCTTCCACAAGCTTCCCACAATAAGATGGGTGAATTCTGGCCCACTCCTCCTGACAGAGCTGGTGTAACGGAGTCAGGTTTGTAGGCCTCCTTGCTCGCACACAATTTTCTTTCAGTTCTGCCCACATATTTTCTATAGGATTTTGGGCAGGGCTTTGTGATGGCCACTCCAATACTTTGACTTTGTTGTCCTTAAAGCCATTTTGCCACAACTTTGGAAGTATGCTTGGGGTCATTGTCCATTTGGAAGACCCATTTGTGACCAAACTTCCTGACTGATGCCTTGAGATGTTGCTTCAATATATCCACTTAACTTTCATCCCTCATGATGCCATCTAGTTTTGTGAAGTGCACCAGTCCCTCCTGCAGCAAAGCACCCCCATAACATGATGCTGCCACCCCTGTGCTTCTCGGTTGGGATGGTGTTCTTCGGCTTGCAAGCCTCCCCCTTTTCAGTTATATTTCTGTTTCATCAGACGAGAGGACATTTCTCCAAAAAGTACAATCTTTGTCCCCATGTGCAGTTCCAAACCGTAGTCTGGCTTTTTTTGCAGCGGTTTTGGAGCAGTGGCTTCTACCTTGCTGAGCGGCCTTTCAGGTTATGTTGATATCGGACTCGTTTTACTGTGGATATAGATACTTTGTACCTTTTTTCCTCCATCTTCACAAGGTCCTTTTCGGTTGTTCTGGGATTGATTTGCACTTTTCACAACAAAGTACGTTCATCTCTCGGAGACAGAATGATTTTCCTTCCTGAGCAGTATGACAGATGCGTGGTCCCATGGTCTTTATACTTGCGTACTATTGTTTGTACAGATTAACCTGGTACCTTCAGGTGTTTGGAAATTGCTCCTAGGTATGAACCAGACTTGTGGAGGTCTACAATTTTTGTTGATTTTCCCATAATTTCAAGCAAGGCACTGAGTTTGAAGGTAGGCCTTGAAATACATCCACAGGTACACTTGACTCAAATGTTGTCAATTAGCCTATCAGAGGCTTCTAAAGTCATGACATAATTTTCTGGAATTTTCCAAGGTGTAGTCAACTTAGTCAACTTAGTCAACTTAGTGTATGTAAACTTCTGATCCACTGGAATTGTGATACAGTGAAATAATCGGTCTGAAAACAATTTTTGGAAAAATTACTTGTGTCATGCACAAAGTAGATGTCCTAACCGACTTTCCAAAACTATAGTTTTTTCACAAGAAATTTGTGGAGTGGTTGATAAACTAGTTTTAATGACTCCAACCTAAGTGTATGTAAACTTCCGACTTCCACTGTAATTCTTTGTTGGATTACACAACCCACCCCCTTAATAGGCACATTATTGTTCTTCTTTTTCCATGGAGAGTCACACTCCTTTTGTCTTTTTTATGCATTGCTGACAGACAGATTAAAAACAGTGGGGGATAGATAAGGAAGATACACAGCGCAATTGTAGATTGAACACCAGTCTCCTGCAGGGTTCACACATGTGCATAGAACCTGGAGTGTTACCACTGGACAACAGATCCAGACTTTTGTGCGTCTTTGTAGAATGTGACATTTATTCTTTATGTATCAAAACTGTGTTGCAGACACAAGCATCCCTAAGTGTCGCTGTATTAGGTGAAATGTGGTTAATTCATTATTAGTCAATCTTATTTGTAAACTTGTTGGTTTACAAGGTTTGGTTAGGCTCTACAAGTTTGTAGATGGATGGGCTCAGGAAGTCATCTTCATAATTTCTCTTTGGGATCTATTCCTGTATAAATTATCTGTACTACACTATCTTGAAGGGTAGGATCAGGAGAATGATGGGAGAACTGCTGTCCTCTCTCTGTCGCACGCATTCACACACAGGTTGGCCATTCTCTTTCAGAGAGATGGGCGTGTACCCTTTCACTGTCTCCAGCAGGAGGTTGCCATGGAAACAACGCTTGACTGGAAACAAAAGGCGAAACCCGCTGGGGCTCTGTCCACCTCTCCACCATGCACTCCTCTTTTGTGTCCCCTTCCCTTGCTCAAAATACACATTTTCAAACTAACGTCTCTACTAATCACCCTGTGTAATTAGGGGGCTTGCTGAAAATGTAGATTATCAGTGTTGGGGGGAAGGAAGACCCTATAAAGGAAACCCAGAGACAGAGTTGTAGTTTTAGTATTGGCTGTGTTTTCTTCCTGCTGTAATAGTCAGACCTGGGTTCAAATAGTGACTGAAATCTTAAAAATATTTTGAGTGTTTGCTTGAGTCTGTCTGGAGTTTCAATGGGAGTGCCAGATGGGTGTGGTTTGGCACTTTTGGAGACTATGTCATTGATTTAATTGTGCCAAGCAAGCTCAATCAATTACAGTTAAAGGGATACTGGGACATTTTTAGATCTTGGTCATTTTTCAACTTACCCAGCGTCAGATATTCTAGTTTCATATATACTTGTAAACATTATATTATAGTAATGTTAGGCACGGCGATAGGTACGTACACACACACACACACATGCGGCATTTGCATCCCTTGCCTTTGCAACCATGAAAAACACTTTAATTTGACAAATAGCTACACATCAAACAGACATGTTTTACTTTATATTTAACTGTTTATCACTGATAAAGCATAAAGCAAGTTCTTTATACAGCAACACTTTGTTTGAACGCATTGATTAAAGTGGTCAGGGCAGCATTTCCCAAACTCTTCTTTGGGACCACGAGGGCTGCACATTTTGGTTCTACCACTACACCAGTGGCCATCGGTGCCGTTTAAGATGAGGGAAGATAGCACATTTTTTTAATGAGCATGGCCTTATTTCTATTACAACATATTGGATGACTGTCATTCATATCCCATTCACACAGCTCAATGTAACATAGATAGGTTTAGGCTACGACATGATAATCAAATTTTCCCTATACCCATCATGAGGTAGCTACAACCTAGCCTATGAATTGAGTAATCAAAGTGACAGACATTGACATATTCAAAACGGCCTTACACACTCTTGCCAGCATCTTTATTTATTTAGTTTTAATTTTATTTGTAGCTGATCTAGGGTGTAATCATTAGTTACAAACGGGAATTTCTATTGAACAAATTCAGGTATGTTTATCCTCGTTCTGTTTAGTTTGTTTCCATTTATATATATTTTTTTTACAGAATCATTGGAATAAATACATCCCTGATAACATGCAAGCACAGTTCCCTTTTCATAACAGCCACATTACATACAGCATGATCCCTTTGATCTTTGTATAATTTCTTCTCGCATCTAAACGTTCTCCTCCTCTCACCTTATCCCAGCTGCCTGTGACTGGCTGAAAAAAACTTTCCAAGCCAAGCTTTCATCATAACCGCTACAGAGAGCCTACACCATTGTCACCATATTATAATGTCATTGTCAACATAGCTACTAGAACTACCATGTTAGTAAACCCGCTACAATCATGCAGTACAGTCAAAGGAGTTAGCAAGTAAACAGTTGAAGTCGGAAGTTTGCATACATCTTCGCCAAATACATTAAAACTCAGTTGCTCACAATTCCTGACATTTAATCAGAGTAAAAAATCCCTGTTTTAGGTCCTTTAGGATCACCACTTTATTATAAAAATGTGAAATGTCAGAATAATATTAGAGAGAATTATTTCTTTCAGCTTTTATTTCTTTCATCACATTCCCAGTGGGTAAGACGTTTACATACACTCAATTATTATTTGGTAGCATTGCTTTTAAATTGTTTAACTTGAGTCAAACATTTTGGGTTGCCTTCCACAAGCTTCCCACAATAAGTTGGCCCATTCCTCCTGACCGAGCTGGTGTAGCTGAGTCAGGTTTGTAGGTCTCCTTGCTCGCACACACTTTTTCAGTTCTGCCCACACATTTTCTACAGGGTTGATGTCAGGGCTTTGTGATGGCCACTCCAATACCTTGACTTTGTTGTCCTAAGCAATTTTGCCACAACTTTGGAAGTATGCTCAGGGTCATTGTCCATTTGGAAGACCATTTGCAACCAAGCTTTAACTTTCTGTCTGGTATCTTGCGATGTTGCCTCAATATATCCACATAATGTTCCATCCTCATGAAGCCATCTATTTTGTGAAGTGCACCAGTCCTTCCTGCAGCAAAGTACCCCCCACAACATGATGCTGCCACCCCCATGCTTCACCGTTGGGATGGTATTCTTCGGCTTGCAAGCCTCCCCCTTTTTCCTACAAACATAATGATGGTCATTATGGCCAAACAGTTCTATTTTGGTTTCATCAGACCAGAGGACATTTCTCCAAATAGTACGATTTTTGTCCCCATGTGCAGTTGCAAACCGATGTCTGGCTTTTTTATGGCGGTTTTGGAGCTGTGTCTTCTTCCTTTCTGAGCAGCCTTTCAGGTTATGCCGATATAGAACTCGTTTTACTGTGGATATAGATACTTTTGTACCTTTTTCCTCCAGCATCTTCACAAAGTCCTTTGCTGTTGTTCTGGGATTGATTTGCACTTTTCGCACCAAAGTACGTTCATCGCTCGGAGACAGAATGATTCTCCTTCCTGAGCGGCATGACGACTGTGTGATCCCATGGTGTTTATACTTGTGTACTATTGTTTGTACAGATGAACGTGGTACCTTCAGGAGTTTGTAAATGTCTCCCAGGGATGAACCAGACTTGTGGAGGTCTACAAAACATTTTCTGAGATCTTGGCTGATTTCTTTTGATATTCCCATAATTTCAAGCAAAGAGGCAGTGCGTTTGAAGGTAGGCCTTGAAATGCATCCACAGGTACACCTCCAATTGACTCAAATTATGTCAATTAGCATATCAGAAGCTTCTAAAGCCATGACATCATTTTCTGGAACTTTCCAAGCTGTTTAACGATATAGTCAACTTAGTGTATGTAAACTTCTGACCCACTGGAATTGTGAAACAGTGAATTAATCTGTGACATAATCTGTCTGTAAACAATTGTTGGAAAAATGACTTGTGTCATAACTATAGTTTGTTAAAACCTCTCAAGGTTATGTGGGACGCTAGCGTCCCACCTGGCCAACATCCAGTGAAATTGCAGAGCGCCAAATTCAAATACAGAAATACTCATTATAAAAATTCCGAAAAGTTGTAACTTCTTGTGAATCCAACCACGGAGTCAGATTTAAAAAATGCTTTATGGCGAAAGCATACCTTACAATTATTTGAGAACATAGCCCAGCAGACAAATCATTACAAACAGTAACCAGCCAAGTAGAAGAGTTACACAAGTCAGAGTTACACAAGTTACAAGTCAGAAATAGAGAGAAAATTAGTCACTTACCTTTGATGATCTTGGTCTCTCTTTATATACGAAAACCTCCGTTTTGTTTGCGCATTTTCTTCAGTAATCCACAGGCTCAAACGCAGTCACAACAGGCAGACAAACAAAATCCAAATTGTATCCGTAAAGTTCATAAAACATGTCAAACGATGTTTATATTCATTCCTCAGGTTGTTTTTCGCCTAAATAATCGATAATATTTCAACTGAACAATAACGATGTCAATATAAAAGTTAAACAAGAAAGGCACTCTCTCTGGTTGCGCTCATGAAAAAGCTCTGTGCCACAGCAAGATCCACTCATTCAAAATTGCTCTTACTCCCTCATTTTTCAGAATACAAGCCTGAAACAATTTCTAAAGACTGTTGACATCTAGTGGAAGGAAAAATAAATTCCTACTTCCTGAATGGATCTTTCTCAGGTTTTCGCCTGCCAAAACAGTTATTTTATACTCACAGACATTATTAGAACTGTTTTGGAAACTTTAGTGTTTTCTATCCAAATCTACTAATTATATGCATATCCTATCTTCTGGGCCTGAGTAGAAGGCAGTTTAATTTGGGCATGCTTTTCATCCAAAATTCCAAATGCTGCCCCCTACCCTAGAGAAGTTAACACGAAATTTGTGGAGTGGTTGAAAAACAAGTTTTAATGACTCCAAACTAAGTGTATGTAAACTTCTGACTTCAACTATAGTTGTATCTATCTAAAAGGATGTTTCACTGAGGAGATTGGTTCTTCCCTTCTTCCCCTGAGGAAGGGGAGGCTCCCCTGAGGAGCCTCCATTGCACTACACAGCTTTAAATTTAAATGATCAAAGCTTAATGTTTAGTTTATTATTTAAATCAGTTGTATTGTGCTAGGGCAAAAACCAAAATGAGCCCCGCTTGGGGTCCAGAGGACCGAGTTTGGGAAACCCTGGCTTTCGGTAAGCAAATGTTCTTGTTCCAGTAGTGATTAATAGAGTTCTAGTGACATGTTTTGGGATTTAAAGCTAGAAACCACTCAAATTCATAGATGTCTATATATATATATATATATATATATATATATATATATATTCAAGGGTTTTTCTTTATTTTTACTAATTTCTACATTGTAGAATAATAGTGAAGACATCACAACTATGAAACAACACAACACAAAAAAGTGTTAACCTGTTTGGAAAAGGGGGCAATTTTTTCACACCCGGATGAAAAGCGTGCCCAAAGTAAACTGCCTATTACTCTGCCCAGAAGCTAAGATATGCATACAATTGGTAGTATTGGATAGAAAACACTTCTTTACTCTACCCATCCCTGTCGCGGGATCATTTTTGCAAAACACAGCTTCGCCTTTTGTTAATCCACCCGTCGTCTCAGATTTTGAATGTACGCTTTACAGCGAAAGCAATCCAAGCGTTTGTGTAAGTCTATCAATAGCCTAGCTTAGCATTATGTACACTTAGCATCAGGAAGCTTGGTAACAAAAATCAGAAAAGCAATCAAACCGTTTACCTTTGATCTTCGGATGTTTTCACTCAAAAGACTCCCAGTTACACAACAAATGTTCCTTGTCCAAAATACCTCCGCTTGTTTGTTGCGTTATGTTCAGAAATCCACAGGAAAGAGCGGTCACGACAACGCAGACGGAAATTCCAAATAGTCTCCATAATGTCCACAGAAACATGTCAAATGTTTTTTAATCATTCCTCAGGTAGTTTTTTAAATATATATTCGATAATATATCAACCGAGTGTGTAGGTTTTTCAATAACAGCGGGAGGAACAACGGCCGCTTTACTCTGTAGCGCAAAAACTCACCCCCTACCTATCCACTTACGCAATGTGATATTTCACGCTCATTTTTCAAAATAAAAGCCTGAAACTATGTCTAAAGACTGTTGACACCTTCGGGAAGCCACAGAAAAAGGAATCTGGTTGATATCCCTTTAAATGGAGGATAGGCATGCATAGGAACATAAGGGTTTCAAAATAAGAGGCACTTCCTGATTGGATTTTCCTCCGGGAAAGAGGCAATATCAGTTCTGTTATACTCACAGACAATATTTTGACAGTTTTGGAAACTTTAGAGTGTTTTCTATCCCAATCTGACAATTATATGCATATTCTAGCATCTGGTCCTGAGAAATAGGCAGTTATTTTTCCAAACATAAAAATAGTGCCCCCTAGCTTCAAGAGGTTAAAATAATGTCTGTGAGTATAACAGAACTGATTTGGCAGGCGAAACCCCGAGCACAATCCATCCAGGGAAACAAATGTTTTAGGTCATTGTGTATTCCAATGCTTTTCTATGAGAAGCCCAAATGGCAGTTCCTATGGCTTCCACTAGATGTCAACAGTTTTTAGAAATTGTTCGATATTTTTCTTTTGAGAAATTAAGAAGTAGTCCTATTCATTCATGTGTCACTCAGAAGGTCTCTAGTCTTTTGGTGCGTGTGAACAATAGCGTGCACCGTGTTTTCTTCGGTATTGGAAACTATTTATTCCGTATTCAATTTTATTGATTATTTACATTTTAGTGTACCTGAGGTTGGATTAAAAACATTGTTTGAAATGTTTGGACCAAGTTTACAGGTAACTTATTATATACTTTGTAGTCATGTTGGGCGAGTTGGAACCGGTGTATTTCTGAATCAAACATGCCAAATAAATGGACATTTTGGGAATATAAAGAAGGAATTTATCGAACAAAACGACCATTCATTGTGTCACAGACATTTGGGATTGCAAAAAGGTGAAAATCCCCTAAAGTAAGGCATTTATTATATCGTTATTTCTGACTTTTGTGTCGCACCTGCCTGGTTGAAAAATGATTTTCATGTTTTTGTCTGCGGAGCGATGTCCTCAGATAATCGCATGGTGGGCTTTCACCGTAAAGCCTTTTTGAAATCTGTCAGTGCGACTGGATTAACAAGAAGTTAAGCTTTATTTTGAGGTATTACACTGAATATTCGTGTTGAATATTTATATTTCTGTAGTTTGAATTTGGCGCTTGGTTAATTTCATTGGATGTTGTCAAATCTATCCCGCTAACAGGATAGGCACTTTAATGGTTCCCTAAGAGTTTTTTTAAACACTATAATTTATAAATGTTTCAAGAGCATAGCATAACTGTCTTACCCTATCATAACCCAAATTATAATGTTGCATTACTCCATTGTTTATGACCGGAACAAAAAGTATGTATAGCTTCAAAATATGTTCAAAAGCTGTCAACAACCTTGTCCATTTTCCATCTGATTAGGCTTATGTGTTAGCCTCAGTCATATGTAGGGTTAAGGAGCGGTTACGAGGACACAAATTATACATAGTGCTGGACTAGAAATAATTTTGGCTGTAGATTTTCCATTGACCTTGCTTTTTAGTCCAGGACTAGGATTAATCCATGTCCGGAGAAACCTGAACATAATGTTTGAGTGAAATGGGATGATGTCTTACATGAAAAACACGTTTACATGACCAAGTACATCAATGGGGTAAACCTACTCTAAGAGTATGTATTAGGTTGTTTGAGAGAAGGTTTGAATCCTAATCAATCCAGCCAATGTAAGTATATCTGTTGTTGAAGTACAGTTGATCAATAAAGATACAAGTTTTCTAGCAATAGTCAAGCTGCTTATGCTGAAGTGCCTTTAGTACATATGTCAAAATAGCTTTTGAATTTCCTATATTTTTCAGTTTAAGTCAATAGCCAATATTTCACTTAACAACCTCTATGGGATCTGAGTCCGTAAACCAGGACGCTTGTTGTTAACATCTGCTAATGTGACTGGAATGACGTTAGATACACAACAGGCAATTTTCCGGGACAATAGACATGTCTTATATTGGCAGAAAGCTTACATTATTGTTAATCTAACTGCTGTGTCCAATTAACTGTATCTATTACAGTGAAAATATACCATGCTGCTGTTTGAGGAGAGTGCTCAACAACAAACATTTATCATGGCAACTGGTTTGATACATTCACCTCTGAAGGTAAATAATATACTTACATTCAGTAATCTTGCTCTGATTTGCCATCATGAGAGTCACAGAGATCAAATATAGCATCGTTTTTTTTGGTAAAATCAATTTTAATGTTCAAATGTAGGAACCTGGGTCTACAGTTGGACCCCACTGCTGTCTCTGGCTCCATACCCACCCCGCCCGCCATTTAGAAATGTGAAAGTTAGTGTATCCATCATGTAAGAAATTCCTGGGAGTGTGTAAACTTATTTTTTTTTATTGCCATAGTATTTTTGTATGTTCTCTATAGTTATGTACTTGAAAATGTATCAATTGACCAATTCGGCACATTTAGGCAAACTCCTGGCAGACTTGATACAAAACATTGTGCAGTAATGTAATTCTTCACTGGATCAGTCTGAAACTTTGCACACATACTGCTGCCATCTGTTGGCCAGAAAATAGAAAAAGCATGTTTTTTTGTTTGTATTATCTTTTCCCAGATCTAACGTGTAATATTCTCCATCATTAATTTCACATTACCAAAAACTTCAAAGCTTTGACTTTCAGGTAGTATCAAGCTATGCTTTGGGTTCTGAGCTACAGGCAGTTAGATTTGGGTGTCATTTTAGGTGAAAATATAAAAAAAGGGTACGATCCTTAATTAAAACATAGTTTTTTGTATCAATAGGGTACAAAGTGCTAAACACTCCGCTTTGGAATAGTTAGAATGTCTAGTTCCCTGCTTTTGAGAGGAGCTGGCTATTGTAGCTGGAGACTTCCAGAAATTGCGATACACTAACGATATGCTAACTTCAATTACCTCCAAACTGTACACCAAGACATAACATTTTTATCCATGAGTTAAAGTATTTGACATGGTTTGACTAATATTTTTTCCCAGTTCTGTCTCCTCCCTCCAGACCTGTGTTATTAGTGACCATTATTGCCACTGTCTGATCTGCTCTGAGAGCTGCTGAGCTAGTATATGGAGTAGAGAGAGTAGCATCAAGATACAGCGCATTTGGGAAGTATTCAGACCCCTTAACTTTTTCCACATTTTGTCACTGGACAAAAGGTAAATTCCTTATTCATGTAAGTATTCAGAACTTTTGCAATGAGACTTGAAATTGAGCTCAGGTGCATCCTGTTTCCATTGACCATCCTTTAGATGTTTTTACAACATGATTGGAGTCCACCTGTGGTAAATTCAATTGATTGGACATGATTTGGAAAGGCACACACCTGTCTATATAAGGTTCCACTGTTGACAGTGCATGTCAGAGCAAAAGACAAGCCATGAAGTCGAAGGAATTGTTTGTAGAGCTCCGAGACAGGAGATCTGGGGAAGGCCAACCATCATGTCGGGGGGAAAACTGACACCATCCCTAATGTGAAGGATGATTGTGGCAGCATCATACTGTGGGGATGTTTTTCAGCTGCAGGGACTGGTAGACTAGTCAGGATCGAGGGAAAGATGAACACAGCAAAGTACAGAGAGATCCTTGATGAAAACCTGCTCCAGAGCGCTCAGGACCTCAGACTGGGGAGAAGGTTCATCTTTCTACAGGACAACGACCCTAAGCACACAGCCAAGACAACGCAGGAGTGGCTTCGCGACTATTCTCTGAATGTCTTTGAGTGGCCCAGCCAGAGCCCAGAGAGACCTGAAAATAGCTGTGCAGCGACGCTCCCCATCCAACCTGAGAGAGCTTGAGAGGATCTGCAGAGAAGAATGGGAGAAAGTACCCAAATACAGGTTTGCCATGCTTGTAGCATCATTCCCAAGAAGATTCGAGGCTGTAATCGCTGTCAAGGGTGCTTCAACAAAGTCCTGAGAAAAGCATCTGAATACTTATGTAAATATGATATTTAAGTTTTACATTTACAAACATTTCAAAACCTATTTTTGCTTTTTCTTTATGGGGTACTTTTGTGTAGATTGATTAGGGGGAAAAACGTTTTAATCCATTTTAGAATAAGGCTGTAACATAACAAAATGTGGAACATGTCAAGGGGTCTATGGTACTAGTTAGCGAGAAGGAGAATGCTTAGCTAGAGATTGGCTGAAGGCGCTGGTCATATGTCCAATGAGTTGCCTATTGTAGAAGTTGACAAAACTTCAGTAGAAGATGTGAGCAATGGGAAATTAGCAGCAAGGGGTCATTAGTCCCATTGGCTGGATGTCAAGGGTCACATTTGGCCAGGCCAGTGAAATTTGATGTCACATAGAATTGAGAAAAATGAAACTGAATGATCAGGGATGGCCAACTTCATTCCTATTTGCAGGGAGTGTAGGCTTTTGTTCCAGCCCAGCACTAAAACAACTAACCGTGGTCTAGAATGAAGAACATGCACACACTGTGTTCCCTCTTACCCACCACAGGATCATATAGTGAGAAAAGCACAGGCTTTCAAAAGTAAGCCTGTTTTCTTTCTTAATATAAGAAAGAGCACAGGTCCGTGTTCTTTTGTTAAATGGCAGAAAACAAATAATCAGTCAAAATGTATCCCGGTTATTGACTATGGCAATATAATTTATACGAATGCACACAGTTTATTATAACGCATTGCACTTTATTGCGGGCGATAGGTTCAGTACATTACATTGCATTTTGTATCAGGAAGTAGGCTGTCTATCTTTGAGGTCTCGTAGATTGATACTTTGCACTCTTTCTGCCTATAAAGCCCTCTTGCTAAAACTTCCGCCATACCTTACCTCATTGTTAACCTTCAGACATATAAGTTACCAGACACAGACTCAAGTATGACTAACACTGGAGATCCCTCCAATCTTCACAGAGTTAGGTATATATGCTTTTTTTTCTTTTTTTCTCCTCTCATGTGGAATTATCAAAACAATATACTTAAAGTTGATGAAGTTGGTGCCTCTTGGGCAATTCAGGTGGATGTTAGAGGGTATTTTTTTACTGAAGAATGTGTTTGTTTGATATGATTGGGTTTTGCTTTGTGTTTTATGTTTGCTTTTCATGGGTATACTTTGCCCTTAGAACAGCCTCATTTCATCGGTGCATGGACTCTACAAGGTGTTGAAAGCATTCCACAGGGATGCTGTCCCATGTTGACTCTAATGCCTCCCACAGTTGTGTCAATTTCGCTGGATGTCCTTTGGGTGGTGGACCATTCTTGATACACGGGAAACTGTTAATCATTAAAAACCGATGGAAAGAACATCTGTCTTAATGTTTTGTATACTCAGTGTAGCTATGTATAGTGTCACTGTTGTTTATTGATGTGTTCATGCAGGGCTTATCTGCAAAGAGACCGTAGTCTCAACATGAGAGATGCCTGCTGTCGGAGAGATGTGCTTTGAAACAAATACAGTGTTATACACTGCTCAAAAAAATTAAGGGAACACTTAAACAACACAATGTAACTCCAAGTCAATCACACTTCTGTGAAATCAAACTGTCCAACACTGATTGACAAAAAATGTCACATGCTGTTGTGCAAATGGAATAGACAACAGATGGAAATTATAGGCAATGAGCAAGACACCCCCAATAAAGGAGTGGTTCTGCAGGTGGTGACCACAGACCACTTCTCAGTTCCTATGCTTCCTGGCTGATGTTTTGGTCACTTTTGAATGCTGGCGGTGCTGTCACTCTAGTGGTAGCATGAGACAGAGTCTACAACCCACACAAGTGGCTCAGGTAGTGCAGCTCATCCAGGATGAAACATCAATGCGAGCTGTGGCAAGAAGGTTTGCTGTGTCTGTCAGCGTAGTGTCCAGACCATGGAGGCGCTACCAGGAGACAGGCCAGTACATCAGGAGACATGGAGGAGGCCGTAGGAGGGAAACAACCCAGCAGCAGGACCGCTACCTCCGCCTTTGTGCAAGGAGGAGCAGGAGGAGCACTGCCAGAGCCCTGCAAAATGACCTCCAGCAGGCCACAAATGTGCATGTGTCTGCTCAACGGTCAGAAACAGAATCCATGAGGGTGCTATGAGGGCCCGACATCCACAGGTGGGGGTTGTGCTTACAGCCCAACACCGTGCAGGACGTTTAGCATTTGCCAGAGAACACCAAGATTGGCAAATTCGCCACTGGCGCCCTGTGCTCTTCACAGATGAAAGCAGGTTCACACTGAGCACATGTGACAGACATGACAGAGTCTGGAGACGCCGTGGAGAATGTTCTGCTGCCTGCAACATCCTCCAGCATGACCGGTTTGGCGGTGGGTCAGTCATGGTGTGGGGTGGCATATCTTTGGGGGGCCGCACAGCCCTCCATGTGCTCGCCAGAGGTAGCCTGACTGCCATTAGGTAATGAGACCCCCTGAGACCCCCTCCTCAGACCCCCTGTGAGACCATATGCTTGTGCGGTTGGCCCTGGGTTCCTCCTAATGCAAGACAATGCTAGACCTCATGTGGCTGGAGTGTGTCAGCAGTTCCTGCAAGAGGAAGGCTTTGATGCTATGGACTGGCCCGCCCTTTCCCCAGACCTGAATCCAATTGAGCACATCTTCGACATCATGTCTCGCTCCATCCACCAACGTTGGCAGATGCTTTAGTCCAGGTCTGGGAGGAGATCCCTCAGGAGACCATCCGGAACCTCATCAGGAGCATACAGGCACGTGGAGGCCACACACACTACTGAGCCTCATTTTGACTTGTTTTAAGAACATTCATCAAAGTTGGATCCGCCTGTAGTGTGGTTTTCCACTTTAATTTTGAGTGTGACTCCAAATCCAGGCTTCCATGTGTTGATACATTTGATTTCCATTGATCATTTTTGTGTGATTTTGTTGTCAGCACATTCAACTATGTAAAGAAAAAAGTATTTAATAAGAATATTTAATTAATTCAGATCTAGGATGTGTTATTTTAGTGTTCCCTTAATTTTTTTGAGCAGCGTATATAAAGCTCTTCCCACATGGACTGTGGGCAAGTACCGTAGACACACCATAGAGATAGATGGAGGACTCAGCTTGGATGTAACCTGCACAGAAAGTGTCATTCAGTGCTTCCACCATTTTAAAGTAAACTGGGTATGCGAGAGAGAAGCCCTTTTTTGTATGGAGGTCTACGAGACGGTATGGAATTACACAAGGCTTATTTGATTGAACATAAGTTTAGTAATATTTAGGGCTGTTACAAATGTAATTATATAAGTGGATGCACGTGGCATTCCGGCAACTTCGAGAAAAACAACTTTGTTTGCCTGTTATGCACACACGCCTTCTCATTGGCTAGAATGGTCCCACCTGACCTCACTTGCCTTCACTCATTGAGGACATTGTTAGAACATCAGCCAGCCTGCAGAAACATTGGTGGGAAAACAGCTCCTTTCCTGAAATTTTACACATTTTGCCATGGGGCAAAGAGAAAGTATTGCCATTTTAACGCAGATTTCCTGAAAACCTACACATTTTGCCATGGGGCAGAGAGAAAAATATGCAATTTGATAGCTCATCTCATGCGATTCTACACATCTTGCCATGAGGCTGAAAGAACATTTCGGATGTGTTACGGTTTTCTAGGTGTGAAGGATAGTCGGACCAAAATGCAGTGTGTGGATTGCGATCCATGTTTAATGAATAACGTGAAACACGAATAAACACAAAACACTACAAAACAAAGAACGTAACGAAAACCGAAACAGCCTATACTAGTGAAAACTAACGCATGGACAGGAACAAGGACACTAAGGACAATCACCCACAACAAACTCAAAGAATATGGCTGCCTAAATATGGTTCCCAATCAGAGACAACGATAAACACCTGCCTCTGATTGAGAACCACTCCAGACAGCCATAGACTTTGCTAGATAACCCCACTAGCTACAATCCCAATACATACACACCAAAACCCCAAGACAAAACACACCACAATACAAAAACCCCATGCCACACCCTGGCCTGACCCAATACGTGAAGAAAAACACAAAATACTTAGACCAGGGCGTGACAGGATGTTTAAAGCTAATTTAAGCTAAAATATAATGCGATATGTGTGATAATGCCACTGGATTATAAACTGTCTTGTTAGCTAAATGAAATAGGCAATGGCATGGTGCATATAGCCATAGAAGCACAGTGACATATGCCCCAATGCAGTCATATTCGTGACATATTGTGGGTGTGGCTTTCAGTTCGTTATTTTTGGCACCCATCCTATGAGACTGAATGTCATTCCAGTTCATCTGATATGTTATATTTCCAGTGATGGGCACCTCGGCTTTTTTACATTTAGCCAGCTTTTTTGGCTGCCAATCGGCTCTTTAAAAAAATATATGTTTTGTGTTTTTTCAAGTCAAACTGTTTGCGATATTTTGTCTATGATTGGTGTTAAAACAATTCTAATTAAATTATTAAATTAAATCGTACTCTACCTTAACCACAATGTATTTAAAAATGCATTGGTTTATGAAAAAGAATGCTATTAAACATTTGCATTTAAAGTATAACTTTTTAATGTGTATTCACAAAGTGCATATAAATCTAACCATTCAAACGAATAGAGTCTGAACAGCATAATAGAATATTGCACCATAAAGAAAAATAAATATCAATGTGGAAAACTGCAGCATCCCACTTAAAACATTAAACTGGCCCTTCTTTTCTCTCTTCTTTATTGCCATGTTGTAACCAGCAGCACACAGCAATGCTGACCATATTTTTATTTTATGAAACATTTGCATTCAGAAATGCAAGCTGCCTCACGAGGTGCTGATGCAGTTTCTTCTCTCAGTAATTATTTGTCCCGTTTTCAAGAAGACCCTCAGAGGTAACGGATGTGGCCACTGCAGTCTCCCTGTCATGACTTTGTCTACCCACGGCTTACTAGAGTCCTTGTTCTTCCACCAGCTCAGAGGATCTGCAGATCTTTCAGAACGAATGTGTGCGCTTGAGCATTTAGGCCTATTTTATTTTATGTATTTTTTCGTTCTTTGAATTAGTTAATTATATCTATTTAAATCTTTTGATTTTAAATAGATTCGGCTCTTCTGATATACGAGCCGGCTCCCAACGTTCACCTACAAGAGCCGGCTCTTAAAGCATCACTATATATTTAATCAAATCTGACTAACCCAGTCCACTGCTTGCTTTGAATTCTATTCAATGGTGTTTGCATGTTTAGGTAAAAAAATACAAATAATGCCTGTTCAGAACACTGACAAGTAATACAAATGTAGATTCATGATTGTTCGAGGTCTTCTTTTTCAAATTGGGTGCTATGCTTTGTAAATGGCTTGAACACTGCCATCTAGTGGCCACAATAACTGAGTGACACATTTGGTTCAGAACTCCAGCACTGCAGGTGGCTGGAAATAAACATCATAAGCTTCAACCTTTTTTTAAACTCAAAAGAAGAAGAAAATGGACTACTTTAAAATGGAGAATAGCATTGTCAATGCTGTCACAGACACCGTAATATCACAGATACAATGATGAGACCTCTTTCCATCTCTATAATACGCACACATATCGCAGGAGGTTGATGGCACCTTAATTGGGGAAGATGGGCATATGGTAATAACGGGAGCGGTAAGGTATCCACAACATAAATCAATGACACTGGTCCAATTGTGTGCTGTCCTATGGGACTCCTGATCACGGCTAGTTGTGATACAGTCCAGGATCAAACCAGGGTCTGTAGTGACGTCTCTAGTACTGAGATGCAGTGCCTTTGACTACTGCGCCACTCAGGAGCCCTGTTTGATGCCATTCCATTCGCTCAGTTCCAGCAATTATTATGAGCCGTCCACCCCTGAGCAGACTCCACTGACACACACACACACACACACACACACACACACACACACACACACACACACACACACACACACACACACACACACACACACACACACACACACACACACACACACACACACTTGACGGGTATCATTATCAAGACATGCCCCACCCACCGCTCAGAGAAAACAACAATGCCAAAATACACTGCACCACCCAGCTTCTTATCTACAGGGCGAGGGCGATAGTGGCTGATTAGGTGTGTGCGTGTGTGTCTGCACATGTGTGTTTGTGGGTGTCTCTGGGGTGGGCCCATCCTCACTGTAGACCGAACAGGAACTTCCTGTCAGGAGCTGTCAAACAGACAACTGGCCTGAGGGCAAGACAGCCTGTAGCATGGCATGAGCAGAGTCGCTTGGGTTGAATGAAGTCCATAAATATTTAATTATTTGTGCAATTCATATCTATAGGCTACATTGAGGTTTTTCTTTCATTATTTGTATCTGGCGTTTGTGCATAGCCTAAGCTTTAGGGCCTGATCCACTGAGGCAAAAAGGACCATGTCGGAGTTGAATTCAAAAATTAAAAAAAGTTGTAAAATGGAGAGTTGAAAATAAATAGAAGGGCCAGAACAGTAGTCTAATAACTGGAAAAGAATGAGGATGTTATGTGTGATGACTATGAAGCACTATACAATTTCCACATTCACAAGACAGGGACTTCAAAATGTCACTTCATGGGAACTGTACTGTTCAGATGGGTTACATGGAATACTAGCCTAACTGAACTCTGGACACGAACTGTAGTTCTATAACCTTTCACATAGCCTGATATAATACTAACTCCTGCAGAATTAAGCTTTTCTTGCAGTAAAATGATACACCAAATTTTGACTCGGGAACAGGACTGGAGAAATAGGATATATTTATTTGAGCATACATATAGTTGGGTGGTTACGGATGGGTTAATAACAACTGCGGGCAGGTGCGGGTGAACAAACAGCTGACCCTCGCATAGCTACCACACACACACACACACACACACACACGGACATAAGCACGGAAATATGCATGAACACAGACATACACACACACATAGGGGTTCACACAGTGTCCACCCTACAGGATGTACTGGGTATTTTCAGAATCTATTGTGGTCTGCAGAGGGCAAGAGGGCTGCAGCTTTGATTGCTGTTAGATGCAGTATTCACACTCTGAAAAACATTATCACATTTTCTATGAGTGTAGTGATGTGGCATTCAGCTAGCTGACATTAAAATGAAATTCAATTAATGGAATTTAATGTATTGAATATGAGTATGAATGAAATTCAAAGAAAGTACAGTGGAGTCTGAAATTATTGACACCCTTGATAAAGATGAGCAATAATGACTGTATAAAAAAATATAATTCAAATACTGTGGTGTATTGTATGCTTAAAAAAATGGGACATTTATATTATTTTACACTAATACAATTGCCCAGAAAAGGAGATTTTGTTTTTCTCTTAAAAAGGTATGGGTACAAAATTATTGACACCCCTAAAGATTCTTATAAATAAAGTGGTCAAAAGTTTCGTATTTGGTCCGATATTCCTAGACTCTATAAACTTGTTGGATGCCTTTGCAGTTTATTTTGGTTGTGTTTCAGATTTTTATGTAACCAAAGTAAATTATTGGTAAATAATCCAATCAATTCAGATTGTATTTGTCACATGCGCCGGATACAACAGGTGTTACAGTGAAATGCTTACTTACAAGCCCTTAACCAACAATGCCGTCTCAAGAAAATACCTAAAAAAAGTAAGAGATAAAAGTAACATAATTCAAGAGCAGCAGAAAAATAACAATAGCAAGGCTATATACAGGGGGTACCAGTACAGAGTCAATCTGCGGTGGCAACCCGTGTCGAGGTAATTGAGGTAATATGTACATGTAGGTGGAGTTATTTAAGTGACTATGCATAGATGATAACAGAGAGTAGCAGCAGCAGCGTAGAAGAGGGGGGTGGGGCAATGCAAATAGTCTGGGTAGCAATTTGATTATATGTTCAGGGGTCTTATGGCTTGGGGGTAGAAGTTGTTTAGAAGCCTCTTGGATCTAGACTTAGCGTTCCCGGTAACGCTTTGCCGTGCGGTAACAGAGAGAACAGTCTATGACTAGGGTGGCTGGAGTCTTGACAATTTTTAGGGTAATTTTTAGGGTCTTCCCCTGACACCGCCTGGTATAGAGGTCCTGGATGGCAGGAAGCTTGGCCCCGGTGATGTACTGGGCCGTACACACTACCCTCTGTAGTGCCTTGCGGTCGGAGGCCGAGCAGTTGCCATACCAGGCAGTGATGCAACCCGTCAGGATGCTCCTGATGGTGCAGCTGTAATACCTTTTGAGGATCAGAAGACCCATGCCAAATCTTTTCATTCTCCTGAGGGGAAATACATTTTGTCATGCCCTCTTCACGACTGTCTTGGTGTGCTTGGACCATGTTAGTTTGTTGATGATGTGGACGCCAAGGAACAAGAAGCTCTCAACCTGCTCCACTATAGTCCCGTCGATGAGAATGGCGGAGTTCTCGGCCCTCCTTTTCCTGTAGTCCACAATCATCTCCTTTGTCTTGATCACGTTGAGGGAAAGGTAGTTACCCTGGCACCACATGGCCAGGTCTCTGACCTCCTCCCTATAGGCTGTCTCATTGTTGTTGGTGATCAGGCCAACCACTGTTGCCTCGTCGTCAAAATTAATAATGGTGTTGGAGTCGTGCCTGGCTGTGCAGTGATGAGTGAACAGGGAGTACAGGAGGGACTGAGCAGGCACATTTTAGGGGCCCCTGTGTTGAGGATCAATGTGGCGGATGTGTTGTTACCTACCCTTACCACCTGTGGTGGCCAGTCAGAAGTCCAGATTCCAGTTGCAGAGGGAGGTGTTTAGTCCCAGGGTCCTTAGCTGAGCTTTGCTGAGCTTTGCTGAGCTTTGAGGCCACTATGGTGTTGAACTCTGAGCTGTAGTCAATGAATAGCATTCTCACATAGGTGTTCCTTTTGTCCAGGTGTGAAAGGGCATGTGTCATTTCGGGGTCACTTTTATTGTAAATAAGTTTCTAAACACACAAATAATATGTTTCTAAACACTTCTAAATTATTGTGGATGCTACCATGATTACGGATAATCCTGAATCGTGAATAATGATGAGTGAGAAAGTTACAGAGAAATCATACCCCAAAGACATTCTAACCTCTCACCAGAATCAGTAACAGGGGATCTTTGATCACTTTTACCCCTAACTTTTCAAGAAAAAAACATATTACTTGTTAAACACAATCTCTTTCTCTGAGCAATTGTATTATAAAATAATATAATTTCCCAATTTCTTTGAGCGTACAATATAGAACATTATTTTACAGTCATTATTGCTCATTTTTATCAAGGGTGTCAATCATTTCAACCCCACTTTATGTCATATCAATAAGACTAGGACTGAGACATTGGTCTCAGACAGGTTAGGTGGTTTGAGGAACTTGGTAAAAAAAGGGCTACAGCTGATGAGAAGCACCAGTATTCTGTGAAGCAATATTATTTGAATAAAAATAGCAACATTAGGGAATTTTTTTTTTTCTCTCCCAGTAACTGGAAACCATGTACAGTAAGAACAAATTCTAATACAGAAAACAAAGATATTCTGTCTGATATGTTGGACTGTTATTAGATACTGTACATACTGTAGAATCATATGATATTTTGCACGATTTTCTTTTTTAAGGAGTGGTTGTTGATATACAAAAATTGTATCATGAAGCTTTTTGGCTTGCATGGTGTATTGGCTTGTCTGTATGGTACAGTATATAATGTAATATGGGACTTCTGTCTTTGTCTTCTGTGTTTGTGTCTAATGGCAGCACACATAAACCTTATCATATGTCTATTTCATGTAACCTTACAACAGTATCACATGTTACAGTATAGAATATAGAATATGGGACTAACTCTTCTCTGTCTGTCTCCATGGCAGCATACACAGACCACAACAGCTTGTCGCCGCGGCACATCAAGAGTGACAGTGACGATGATGACCTGCCCAATGTCACCCTGGACAGTGTGATCGAGACCGGATCTACCGCTCTGTCTATAGCACGTGCCGTACAGGAGTAAGTACTAGTGTGTGTGTTGTGTGTTCTCTGTGTGTGCACGTTTGTTTTGTGTGTCCTGTGTGTGCGTTTGTGTGTGTGTGTGTTTAAGTATTATGTATCCTTCTGTATAGCCTTATACCACCCTATTAATGTTTCTAGTCCATCTGCGTATAATAAGATGAGTCAGGGCTTCCCCATCCATCCTAGCCCAGTCTTATAATCAGAATCAGGGTTTCAGTATGCTCTCCTCACCCCTAAACCTAGAAACCTCCAGACCCAGTACTCATACTTTAACCACCAGACTCAGCACATCCTACACACACACACACACACACAAACAAACAAACACACAAAAACAAACAAACAAACATTCCCTCACTTGGAATGCATCCCAAACAGAGTATGTGAGCGGAGTGGAGCTGGAGCGGAAAGAAGAGCAGGCTGTGCCTAATTTGAATGGAGCAAGGAGCGACATTCCCTAAGGCTGGATTGTCGGCCTTCTCCCTCACTCCAATTTCGCTCCAGTAGCTCTCACTACATGAGCTCAGGGCATGCCCAGACCAGCATGCATTTGTAGCCTAGGTGGGTAGATAGCTTAGTGTGTTATTGTAGCAAAGTATTTATAAACAAAACATCTGATCTCTTAAAAGTTTCATTAATTTTTGTTCTATTATCATTTAGTCCATATTTGATTTTGTCCGAAATGATAATAGGCCTGGCATAGTCCCATTTTCAAGGAGCTTTTGTTTAGCATCTCCAGTGGCTCTGCAAGCGCAGAGAGGATGGCCTGCTCTCCGGGCACCATAGCATGAGCCTGAAGCAACAGACTAGCCAAACTTGTGTTTCTAAAAATGAATTCAAAGGCACTGTAGACTGAGCCTAATGAGGCATTTTTCATTTAATTTGTATTTAATTCTAAGTAAGTCACAGCCTGTACTTGCAATTTATGGAATACAATGATTTAATACAACAAAATGTTGTTTAAATGCTGAGAGCATTATGTCCCTACCATCCTATTTTGTGGCACTTGCAAATCCTTCACAATGTATTTCTTTGTCGGCCTTGAAATAATCCATATAATATAGCCTAAATAATTCATTTTCATTCCTTATTAGGCTCCCTGTCTGTCTCCTGACCTAGTGTTTATATCCTGTTTAGTATGACATGTAGCCTAGTTAATTCAATAGATAGAGGATTCCTGATATCTCCAGGAGTGATAAGTATAATTTTTTTTGTCTTTATCTGTTGTGATCTAAAACTGTTTTTGCTGACTAGGGCCATCTACTTTAAGTGCTGCTTGTCTTCCCAGTGGCCTACTTGATGTGTGAACTGCTGACCGCTCATAGTTTGCAGATAGTTGTTAACACATCAACCAGGACCAAGGGGCAGGGCAATATGTGACTTGTTTTGGTAATCAGTGGCTGTATTGGGGGGGGGGGATTTTACCTCTCCTAGGCAATCAGCAATTAGTACGGAGGTGTGCTCGCCACCTCTGCTAGGTAATTAGCAATTATTGTTAGTTCTTCAGTCTCCCCTGGTTTCTCAGCAGCAGCTATAAGCAGCGGTCATGTCAGTGGCGGTTTTGTCGCAAGATTAAGACTGTCGCTGAAACAAAGACGGTTCTGCCTGTCACACCTGCTCCCACTGGAGGTTATATTGTCGTCAAGGGCTTATATAGGAAGGGAGAGGAGGGCGTGTTTGAAAAGTTTTTTAGCCCATGTCCCTTCACAGGGACGGGCTACTGATTGAGCAGAGCCCTATCTTATGAAAACCCAAATCTCACATTTTAGAAGCTAAAATCACATTTCATCCCATCAAAAATAATTTCTTATTCAAACATTTAAATTGAACAACAATGCCATGTGAATCCGATAACTCTGATAGAATTTCCACTGTAGAGTTTGTCATCTTATCATTGATGAGAATGTCTCAGATGACAACCGAACTGACATCATATTCATTAATTTACCTACCAGGTAAAACCCTAAATCCATAAACACGGGCACCCTCATAGATATCAACCTAACCAACCTGCCCTCCAAATACACCTCTGTTGTTTTCAACCAATATCTCAGCGATCACTGCCTCATTGCCTGCATCCGTAATGGGTCACTGTCAAATGCTCCCAAAAACACTTCAGCTAATTTGTCCTGGGATATAAACATTGAGTTGTTATTTTACCTGAAATGCACAAGCTCCTCTACTCCGACAATTAATCCACACATAAAACGGCGAACCAAATCATTTCTAGTCATCTCTCCTCCTTCCAGGCTTTTTCATCGTTTCACTTATATGGTGATCGCATCTAAACTTTCATTGTTTTACCACAACTACCGGCAAAACAGTTCGTCTTTCAGTCACCCACGTGGGTACAACCAATGAGTAGATGGCACGTGGGTACCTGCTTCTATAAACCAATGAGGAGATGGGAGAGGCAGGACTTTCAGCGCGATCTGCGTCAGAAATAGGAATAAGTTATATTTTAGCCCTTGGTGTCGCAGACCCCCGTTGGCGAGCGCGAGCAGTGTGGGTGCAATAATTGAATAACATGGATTTCTAAATTTAATTTGCGACGCTTGAGCACGCGACGTGTCCGGTCTGGTCAGCATGTTAGATCACTCCAGACATGACTGTCCTTGACCAGCACAAAAACATCCTGTGGCGTTCTGCATTAGCATTGAATATCCCCCGCGATATGCAACTTTTCCAGGAAGTTAGGATCCAATATACACAGGCAGTTAGGGAAGCAAAAGCTAGCTTTTTCAAACAGAAATTTGCATCATGTAGCACAAATTCCCAAACGTTCTGGGACACTGTAAAGTCCATGGAGAATAAGAGCACCTCCTCCCAGCTGCCCACTGCACTGAGACTAGGAAACACTATCACCACCGATAAATCTACGATATTTGAGAATTTCATTGAGCATTTCTCTACAGCTGGCAATGCTTTCCACCTGGCTACCCCTACCCTGGAAAACAGCTCTGCACCCCCCACAACAACCTGCCCAAGCCTTCCCCATTTCTCCTTCACCCAAAACCGAATGGCCGATGTTCTGAATGAGCTGCAAAATCTGGACCCCTACAAATCAGCCGGGCTAGACAATCTGGACCCTCTCTTTCTAAAATTATCCACCCCAATTGTTGCAACCCCTATTACTAGCCTATTCAACCTCTCTTTCGTATCGTCTGAGATCGCCAAAGATTGGAAAGCTGCCACAGTCATCCCCGTTTTCGAAGGGGGAGACACTCTATACCCAAACAGCTACAGACCTATATCTATCCTGCCTTTTTAAGGTCTTCGAAAGACAAGTTAGGAACAGGAAAGTTGATTAGAATTCTGGATTCAACCATGAAAATTTACTGAAAAGACAGTGACTTAAAAGAAAATCTGAATGGTTTGTCCTCGGGGTTTCGCCAGCTAAATAAGTTCTGTTTTACCCATTGACATGATTCAAACAGTTTTAGAAACTTCAGAGTGTTTTCTATCCAATACTAATAATAATATGCCTATATTAGGATCTGGGACAGACTAGGAGGCAGTTCAGTTTGGGCACGCTATTTATCCAAAAGTGAAAATACTGCCCCCTACCCCAAACAGGTTAACTAACCTCCAGACGAGCTTCAATGCCATACAACTCTCTTTCAGTGGCCTCCAACTGTTCTTAAATGCAAGTAAAACTGAATGCATGCTCTTCAACCGATCCCTGACTACACCTGCCAGCCCGTCCAGCATCCCTGCTCTGGACGGTTCTGACTTAGAATATGTGGACAACTACAAATACCTAGGTCTCTGGTTAGATTGTAAACTCTCCTTCCAGACTCACATTAAGGATATCCAATCCAAAATTAAATCTAGAATCGTCTTCCTATTTCGCAACAAAGCATCCTTCACTCATGTTGCCAAACATACCCTTGTAAAACTGACTATCCTACCGATCCTTGACAACGAATTGGATGCAGTCTATCACAGTGCCATGTGTTTTGTCACCAAAGCCCCATTTACTACCCACCACTGCGACCTGTATGCTCTCCTTGGCTGGCCCTTGCTTCATATTCGTCGCCAGACCCACTGGCTCCAGGTCATCTATAAGTCTTTGCCAGGTAAAGCCCTGCCTTATCTCAGCTCACTGGTCACCATAGCAGCACCCACCCGTAGCATGCGCTCCAGCAGGTATATTTCACTGGTCACCCCCAAAGCCAACACCTCCTTTGGCCACCTCTCCTTCCAGTTCTCTGCTGCCAATGACTGGAACAAACTGCAAAAATCACAGAAGCCGGAGACTCATATCTCACTCTCAAACTTTAAGCACCAGCTGCCAGAGTAGCGCACAGATCACTGCACCTGTACATTGCCCATCTGTAAATAGCCCATCCAACTACCTCACCGCCATACTGTTATTTATTTTTTGCGCCTTTGAACCCCAGTAGCTCTACTTGCACATTCATCTTCTGCACATCTATCACTCGTGTTTAATTGCTAAATTGTAATTATTTTGCCACTATGGCCTACTTATTGCCTTACCTCCCTTATCTTACCTCATTTGCACACACTGTATATCGACTTTTCTATTGTGTTTTTGATTGTACGTTTGTTTATTCCATGTGTAACTCTGTGTTATTGTTTGTGTCGCACTGCTTTGTTTTATCTTGGCCAGGTCGCAGTTGTAAATGAGAACTTGTTCTCAACTGGCCTATCTGGTTAAATAAAGTTCAAATAAAATACAATTAAAATAAAGGCAATGCTGTTTTCGAGTTTTGAAAATGTATCACATACTTGTGAAATTGCACCAAAGCGATTGAATTTTTTTTTTTTTATACCAGACTAAAAGTATCAGTAACAGTAATAAGTGAAGGAAGTAGCAGCAGCAGTAGGCCTACGAAAGCCCCCACAAAATCTGTAATCTAAACAGAATTATGATCAACCTGAAATCATCCTTCGTCCTTTGTTTTAGAATATGTTTGATTCAGTGTCCTAAATGATATCATAATCATGGAATCACTTTGGGAAGAAGTCAGAAAGTGCACATCCTCCTCCTCTCTCCTGCTGGATGTCCCTGAGCTCAGTGTTTTCACTGTAAATCCTCAAATCCTTCTCTTCGCTTATCTTCTTACCTCTCATCCCTAGATCACCATTCCCTTTCCCCACTCAGGTGTATTCTCTGAATGTGTTAGTTGCTGTCATTTTTGGAGTACAGTAGGCTTCTCAATTTTCCTTTAGGTAGTTATACACTGAGTATACCGAACATTAGGAACACCTTCCTAATATTGAGTTGCACCCCTCCCTTTTACCCTCAGAACAGCCTCAATTTGTTGGGGCATGGACTCCACAACGTGTCGAAAGCCATCCACAGGGATGCTGGCCCATGTTAACTCCAAAGCTTCCCACAGTTGTGTCAAGTTGGCTGGATGTCCTTTGGGTGGTGGACCATTATAGATACACATGGGAAACTTGATACAGCAGCATTGCAGTTGTTGACACAAACCAGTGCACCTGGCACCTACTACCATACCACGTTCAAAGGCACTTCAATATTTTTCTTGCCCATTCACATCCACAATCCATGTCTCAATTGTCTCAGGGCTTAAAAATAATTATGTAACCTGTCTCCTCCCCTTCATCTACACTGATTGAAATTGATTCACCCGGTCAGTCTATGTCATGGAAAAAGCAGGCATTCTTAATGTTTAGTATACTCAGTGTACTTCATTTTGAGTGGGCTGAGTATATGTTGACTATGTTTATGTACTGTACAGTATGTTTGCCAATAGTCTGAACCTTAATTGTGTCAATAGTTGTGCTGTTGTTTGCTACACTGAGTCTCCTTTTTGCTCAGAAGAAGTGTACATTTGGGGGAGAAAGAAAGAGGGGGAGGAACTAAAGTGAGAAATAGAGAGAGTGGAAGTTAGTTTGAGCTTCTGTGGCCGAGAGAGTGAGAAAGAAGGGTGCAGAAAGAGCAAGGGACAGAAAGAGAGAGAGAGAGAGGGAGAAATAGAGAGAGAGAGAGAGAGAGAGAGAGAGGAGAGCTGGAGTTCAGTCTCATATCTGACCCATGAGCTCATTTCCTGTTCAGCCCCACGGCCCCAGCATGGCAGCTAGCCAAGAGCAACAGGTGATCCTTGTGTGTGTGTGTGTGTGTGTGTGTGTGTATGTGTGCGTGTGTGCGAGCTTGTGGGTGGATCAGCGAGACAGGAAGTGGGAGGCGGGTGGTTGAGACAGTTCACCGGAGGGCCTCTCTGGCCAAGCCTCCTCGCTCCTCCACCACCCAAAAACACCTACCCCGGTCCCCAGCAGCCACAACTGCTGCTCCCCTCTCTCCTCCCCTCTCTCTTCTGTCCTCTTCTCATTTCCAACCTCGAAAGAGCACTGTTATGCACCCCTATAGAAAAAAAACAGATAACACTGTGACTGCTCTTCTTGTTCCTTTTCTCCTTCCTCTTCCTAGCCCCCAAATAGACTTTGGCTGCTCCTCGTTCTCCCAGTGTACTACTAATTTGAAACGAAATGTCATGACCAGTTATATTGCTACAATATAAACAACTCAACAGAAATAATGTTCATTGAACTGCATGGAAAAAATAGATATGCCATTGTCTTTTGATGATTGATAAATCAATGGGAATGGTAAAAATAACAGTCTTACCTCATCCAGTTTACTGTGCCTTGTAGTGGTTTCTACCAAGGTGCTAGAGCACCATCTAAAGGCCATTGAAATTCTTTCACAATATCTCAGATTGAACATGTCATAAAATGTGAAATTTGATCTTGAATCTATTTCCTTGAATTTCTAGTGAAGAACATAGAGCTTGGGGGATGTTGAAATATGTTATAGGTTACATAATTACATTACATAAAAGTACAATGCTATTGTAGTGTAAGTGTACATGACAAAGCCTACAAGAGAAAGAAGAGCTTGAAGGGAAAAATCAAAATATTATTTTTGTGATTTTCATACTTCAAAATATGTTTGAGTCCACATTGTCCACCAAATGTTGAGTATAGACTCCTTTTTGTATTATAAGGAATCCTAATATACATGAATGACACCATTGATGGAATTACAATAGGCAATGCATACACAGTCTCATGTTGGGTTTTGCCCATTAAGAATGGATCATACAGTTGTTGATATCCAAACTAATAATATAAATGAAAGATGCTGAAAATGCTAAGTGTGCTAAATTGTAATGAGCCACCTCTTCCTCTCCTGTTGTAGTTCCATGTCACCATTCAGTATTGAGAGCATACGGCGCCCCCAGAGGTCAGAGTCGCCAGACTCCAAGAAGAGACGCATCCACAGGTGTGACTTTGAGGGCTGCAATAAGGTCTACACCAAGAGCTCCCATCTAAAAGCACACCGGAGGACGCACACAGGTCAGTGTGTGTGTGTGTGTGTGTGTGTGTGTGTGTGTGTGTGTGTGTGTGTGTGTGTGGCTTCACCAACTCATTACAGTTGTCTTCATCAATTAAAGTATATGTCTCACTATCTTCATGAATCTAATTATTTCCCTCGCTCTAATAAGCATGGAAAATGAATACACGTGTAAGGTTCTTCACAAGCAACAAGATCTCACGGTCTGACTGCAGTAATCGACGTTTGTCGATAAACTTTGAATTTGACCGTTAAATGTAGGCATTAGTTCTGAATAGTTAATTAAGGTAGGGATAAGGTTTGGTATAGGGTTAAAACAAAAATATTAAAAATGGGATTGAAACTGTGATTCTCTGAGCTGGAGCTTATACCCATCTACCATCCCAATACGCCATAGCAAGCCGCGAGCCTACTTGATGGTAATAGCGCTCACCATTGCTTCTAGTGACCGATATTGAAGCCATCTCCCGACATCCTGGGAACCTAGACAAACGTTGAATATAGCTTTAGATCTAGTCTGACTTTGCTGGTCACAATAGCACTTTTTTTGAGACATGTTATTGACACGGCAGCACAAACTCTATTCACACACTTACACTGTTACTCTCACGCACACACACACACTCTGTCTGTATGCTACGTCTTGCTTGTCCTATGTTGCTCTGTCTGTATGCTATGTCTTGCTTGTCCTATGTTGCTATTGTCTTGCTTGTTCTATGTTGCTATTGTTTATATTGTAATTGTTTTTAATAACCTGCCCAGGGACTGCGGTTGAAAATTAGCCGGTTGGCTAAAACCGGCACTTTTACTGAAATGTTGATTAATGTGCACTGTCCCTGTAAAAATAAAAATAAACTCAAACTCAAATTCATACACACACACACGTTGACCCCACACATACATACACAAACCATCACACATGCACAAATACATTTAACTATACACGATGCTGCTACCTATTGTTATTCTATAATTTCACAAAAAAATGGTTAAATAACTGAAGCATAGATTGGTAACATTTTTACTAATTTGGCACACAGAAACTAGATGCCATGAGTAACTTGGTCAAAAATAATAGCACAGATTGTCCTAGAATACTTAATTAAGTGAGACTGCTGTTATAAGTAGTCTTACTTAAACCCTCATATTTGTCGCCCCGTTTGACCTAGAGACTCTTTCCTAATGATGAACAAATTTCCTCAAGGACCCATAAATCGGTCACGATTGAAATTTTGGAAAAGCTTTGAAAAATGTCTTTTGACATTTTCAATCATAGTCTGCTGCTAGAAAAAAACGTATTCTGGCTTAATGCCCCTGATATATTGTGGATAAAGAGAATACAGAGGGTGTTATTTATCCTCTTGCGACGAGCAATCCCGTATCCGGGAGCGTAATCATAGCCTCAAATGCATTAGCATAACGCAGCGGACATAAATACCCCTAGAAACTTTTCCTATTCATGAAAATCACAAATGAAATGAAATAAATATATTCAAACACAAGCTTAGCCTTTTGTTAACAACACTGTCATTTCAGATTTTCAAAATATGCGTTACAGCCAACGCTAGACAAGCATTTGTATAAGTTTATCATGGCATAATGCTATGCTAGGCTCTGCTTGCAGCAGGCAACATTTTCACGAAAATAAGAAAAGCAACCAAATTAAATAATTTACCTTTGAAGAACTTCAGGTGCTTTCACTCAGGAGACTCCCAGTTAGATAGCAAATGTTCCTTTTTTCCAAAAATATTATTTTTGTAGGCGAAATAGCTCCCATTTCTTCATCATGCTTGGCTGAGACATCGACTGGAAAATGCTACAACTATAACGCCAAACTTTTTTCAAGATTTGCTCCATAATATCGACAGAAACACGGAAAACGTTGTTTCGGATCCATCCTCAAGGTGTTTTTAACATATATATTCGATAATATATCCGTCGAGGCAATTGGTTGCTCATAAGAAGCGATTGGAAAAATGGCTACCTCAGTAAGATTTTTTGCGGGAGACACCATGTGACCACACAATTTTTATTTTTATTTTTTTATTTTACCTTTATTTAACCAGGCAAGTCAGTTAAGAACACATTCTTATTTTCAATGACGGCCTGGGGGTTAACTGGGTTAACTGCCTGTTCAGGGGCAGAACGACAGATTTGTACCTTGTCAGCTCTGGGGTTTGATCTCACAACCTTCCGGTTACTAGTCCAACGCTCTAACCACTAGGCTACCCTGCCGCCCCTATATATGGTCCCTTACAGCCATTCTTCAATGGAAATTCCTAAAAAGAAGTCACAATGCTGTAGACACATTGGGGAATACGTGGAAAACGTAAGCTCATTCGTAGCTCATTCACAGCCATATAAGGAGTCATTGGCATGAGGCGGTTTTAAAAAATGCGGCACTTCCTGGTTGGATTTTTATCTGGGTTTCACCTGTAACATCAGTTCTGTGGCACTCACAGACAATATCTTTTTGGAAACGTTTTGGAAAAATCAGAGTGTTTTCTTTCCAAAGCTGTCAATTATATGCATAGTCGAGCATCTTTTCGTGACAAAATATCTTGTTTAAAACGGGAACGTTTTTCATCCAAAATGTTTAATAGTCGCAAGAAGTTAATGGAAGCTTCTTTAATGTAATCCAGGTGTAATCAGACAGTCCCCAGGGCAGCTGTCTAGGCCTCTTACTTTTTCAAATCTATACTAATTACCTGCCACTGGGTAAAGCCAGTGTGTCTATGTATGCAGATGACTCAACACTATACATGTAAGCTTCTACAGCGAGAGAAATCACTGCAACACTTAAACGTATTAAGGCTAGGGGGCACTATTTTCACGTCCGGATGAAAAGTGTGCCCAAAGTAAACTGCCTGCTACATATAATTGATAGATTTGGATAGAAAACACTCTAAAGTTTCAAAAACTGTTAAAATTATGTCTGTGAGTGTAACTTCTTGAGTGTAGGGGGCAGTATTTTCGTTTTTGGCAAAAAAAAACTTACCCATTTGAAACTGCCTATTTCTCAGGCCCAGAAACTAGAATATATATATATATAATTGTCAGATTATGATAGAAAATACTCTAACGTTTCTAAAACTGTCAGAATATTGAGTATAACATAACTGATATTGCAGGCGAAAACCTGAGGAAAATCCAACAAGGAAGTGCTGTTTTTCCTGAAAGCTCTCTGTTCCATTGGATGCCATGCCTCCATTTAAAGGGATATCAACCAGATTCCTTTTCCTATGGCTTCCTAAAGCTGTGAACAGTCTTTAGACATAGTTTTAGGCTTTTATTTTGAAAAATGAGCGAGGAAGCACCCATCGCATCAGTGGATGGCTGAGTTTTTCATGCGCAACAGCCATTTTCTCTCTCTCTCCTATGGAAGAAGCTACATTCCGGTTGACATATTATCGATTTTATATTGTAAAAACAACCTGAGGATTGATTATAAGAAACATTTGACATCTTTCTACGCACTTTACGGATACTATTTGGAATTTTCATCTGCGATGTCGTGACCGCTCGAGCCTGTGGATTTCTGAACATAATGCGCCAAACAAATGGAAGTATTTTGGATATAAAAATTATCTTTATGGAACAAAAGTAACATTTATTGTGTAACTGGGAGTCTCGTGAGTACAAACATCCTAAGATCATCAAAGGTAAGCAATTTAATTTATTGCTTTTCTGACTTTCGTGACCAATCTACTTGGCTGCTAGCTGTTTGTAATATTTTGTCTACTGAGAGAGATGTGCTTACATAAACGCTTGGATAGCTTTAGCCGAAAAGCTTTGACACGCCAGGTGGATTAACAACAAGCTAAACTGTGTTTTACTCTATTGCACTAGTGATTTCATGAAAATGTAATATTTTTAGAAATTTAATTTGAATTTGGTGCTCTGTAATTGAGTGGATGTTGATGAAAATGATCCCGCTAACGGGATGGGTGCATCAAGAAAATAACAGAACTTATTTAGCAGGCGAAACCCTGAGAACAACCCATCCAGGAAAATGTTTTTTGAGGTCACTCTCTTTTCAATGGCCTTTCTATGTGGATCAAGGCACTTGCTTGCAGTTCCTATCACTTCCACTAGATGTCAACAGTCTTTAGAAATTGGTTGATGTTTTTCCTTTGAGAAATGAAGAAGTAGTCATTTCCTATCTGGGTGGATAGCCAAGTGTACTGTTGTGGTTGGGGCACACAACCTGAAAGCTCGCTCCACTTTGTTTTTGTTCGGTATTATTCCGTCTTAAATTTATCGATTATTCACGCTTAAAAATACCTAAAGTTGGATTAGGAAAGTTGTTTGAAATGTTTGGATCAAGTTTACAGGTAACTTACTAGATACTTTGTAGTCATGTTGCGCGAGTTGGAACCGGTGTGTTTTCGGAATCAAAACCGGCAAATAAATTGACATTTTGGGGATATAACGACAGAATTGATCAAACAAAAGGACCATTTGTGATGTTTAATGGACATATTGGAGTGCCATCAGAAGAAGCTCTTCAAAGGTAAGGCATGAATTATATCATTATTGCTGACTTTTGTGTCGCGCCTGGCGGTTTCAATTATGATTTTCATGTGTTTGATGGGGTGCTGTCCTCAGATAAAAGCATAGTCTGCTTTTGCCATAACGCCTTTTTGAAATCTGACACTGTGGTTGGATTAATAAGAAGTTCATCTTTAAACCAATGTGTAACACTTGAATGATTTATGAATTATTATTATGAATATTTTGTTTTTGAATTTGGAGCGCTGCTATTTCACTGGTTGTTGTCAAATCAATCCCGTTAACGGGATTGGCGCGAAGGGATCACTAAGAAGTTTTAACAAAGAGCTGCAGTCAGTTTCAGAATAGGTGGCAATAAATACATTTCTCCTAAATATTTCTAAAACTAAACGCATTGTATTTGGGACAAATCATCCACTAAACCAGTAACGTAAACAATGGGAGTCCAGAAGCAGGTGGTAAGTTTAATACAACAAAGAACGATACAACCTAGGAGTAACGTCTTGACATGAAACACATGAACAATACTGCCTGGGGAATGATGCTAAGGGAGTGCCAGATAAAAGGGAATTAATGAGTGAGGTAATGGAGTGCAGGTGTGCCTCATGATGAAGCGCAGGTGCGCAAAATAATTGATGATGGTTGCCAGGACCGGTGGCTAGTAAACCGTCGAACACCGAAACAAACATCTCATCTCTCATCTCTTAAGAAGAAGGGTGGGGTTGTATGCCTTTGAATTAACGAGTCGTGGTGTGATCAAAACAACATACAGGAACTCAAGTCCTTTTGTTCACTTGACCTAGAATTCCTCACAATCAAATGTTGACCGCATTATCTACCAAGAGAATTCTCTTAGATTATAATCACAGCCATGTATATCCTCCCCAAGCAGACACCTCGACAGCCCTGAAATAACTTCATTGGACTCTATGTAACCTGGAAACCACATATCCTGGGGCTGCATTTATTGTAGCTGGGGATTTTAACAAGGCTAATCTGAAAACCTCAACATTTTATCAGCATATCGAATGCGTGACCCAGGCTGGAAAAATTCTGGATCACTGCTACTCAAACTTCCATGATGCATACAAAGCCCTCCCATGCCCTCCTTTCTGCAAATCTGACCACGACTCTATTTTGTTGCTCCCAGCCTATAGACAGACACTAAAACAGGAAAAGCCCATGCTCAGGTCTGTTCAACGCTGGTCCGACCAATCTGATTGCTTCGATCATATGAACTGGGATATGTTCGGGATAGCCTCAACACTGATGTACGTATCTGCTGATTTGGCGAGCAAATTTATTAGCAAGTGCATCGGTGATGTTATACCCACGGTGACTAGTAAACCTTCCCCAACCAGAAACCGTGGTTTGATGGCAGCATTTGTGCAAAACTGAAAGCGTGAACAACTGCTTTTAATTATGGCAAGGTGACCGGAAACATGACCGAATATAAACAGTGTAGCTATTACCTCCTCAAGGCAATCAAACAAGCTAAGCGTCAGTATAGAGACAAAGTAGAGTCGCAATTCAACAGCTCAGACATGAGACGTATGTGACAGGGTGTACAGTCAATCATGGATTACAAAAAGAAACCAGCCCTGTCGGTGTCCGTACCATGCAATAATCTAAAACGGCGCTAAAACGTAAATATATTTCTCTGCCATGTTGGAGTCAACAGAAATACGAAATCACATCATAAATATTCCCTTACCTTTGATGATCTTTCATCAGAATACAGTGCAAGGAGTCCTAGTTCCACAATAAATCGTTGTTTTGTTCCATAACTTTCATTACTAGTGTCCAATTAGCTGCATTTGCTACCACTTTCAGCTCACGTACCCAAAAGCTGACTCTGGTCCAGGCGAACTCGTACGAAAACTTCAAAAAGATATATTACAGGTTGAATAAACTGTTCAAACTAAGTAGAGAATCAATCTTCAGGATGTTATTTTCATGTATATCCAATAACGTTCCAACCGGAGCATTTGTTTTCGTCTGCAGTCAAATGGAACGCAGGTGATATCAACAGACAATTGCGCAACCAGGAAATGGCATTCTGCCAGGACAGTGACTCATTCCCCTCCCATTCGGTCAAAATTCACACTAGCATGTTCATTTCACGTTCTACTGAATGCTGACATCTAGTGGAAGGTGTAGGAAGTGCTAACAGATCCATATCTTTTTTGGAAGTGAATAGGCGATGACTTAAAATTAGACACGCCTTCAGAATTTCCACTTCCTGTTTGGAAGATTGCCTGCCCTATGAGTTTTGTTATACTCACAGACATAATTCAAACAGTTTTAGAAACTTCAGAGTGTTTTCCATCCAATAGTAAGAATACTATGCATATATTAGCAATCTAGGACAGAGTAGGATGCAGTTCACTATGGGCACGCAATTCATCCAAAGTGAGATTGCTGCCCCCTATCCCTAACAGGTTTTAATTAAACAATGCTACTTTATTTAATGTTTACATACCCTACATTACTCATCTCATATGTTTATACTGTACTCTATTCCATCTACTGCATCTTGCCTATGCCGTTCGGCCATCGTTCATCCATTTATTTATATGTACATATTCTTATTCATTCCTGTGTATAAGATATTTCAGCACGGTCGGAATCAGAAGCACAAGCATTTCACTAAACTCTGATTAACATCTGCTAACCATGTGACCCATACAATTTGATTTGATTTGATGGGAGGAATGGGAGTAAACATGACGGCCCCGAAGATGAGGAGCAGGACTGTCCGGGCGAAGATGGAAATCATGATGATGTTGGGATCCTGAATGTCCACCACCGGAACCCAACACCGCTCCCCAACATCGGGTCCGTATCCCTCCCAGTCCACCAGGTACTGGAGCCAACCCCCATGACATCGAGAGTCTATATCTGACGATATAGGTGGGATGTCCTTTCGACGTCCAGGGGTGCGGATCGGTGTTGTGGGGGACAGCATCAGCCAGGGGACAAGGACCCACCGGCCTGAAAAAGGAGACATGAAAAGATGATATGTGGTAGTCACTGGGAAGCTGTAACCTATATGTCACCTCGTTGACCCTCTGGTGAACCATGAACGGTCCTACAAACCGGAGGCTCAGCTTCTTGCAAGGCAGGCGGAGTTAGAGTTTCCTGGTAGAGAGACAGATATGATCCCCAGGATGGAAAATGGGTGGCAGTCTGCGTCCTCCTTCTGACTGTGGATGGTGCGCTGGAGTCGCTCCACAATTCTTCTCCGTGCCTAAACCACTCATCCACCGCAGGAGCTTCGGTCTGGCACAGCCATGGCCAGCTGAAAACCCAGAACACATTGGAAGGGAGTCAGCCCTGTCGAGGAGTGACGTAATGAATTCTGGGCGTACTCCGCCCATGGAATGAATCGGGCACACTCTCCCTGATAAAACTGGCACTACTCTGCCTTGACAAACAGTTAGTTAGCCAGGAGGTATTCCAGGACTACTCGGACATCAGCGATGTGATCCTCCAAGGTAGCCTAGTAGACCAGGATGTCATCGATATACACGACCACCTGGCATCCAAGCATGTCCTTATTTTGGAGCTAGTGTACATATACATATATGTTTTATACATGTTGAAATTTCATGATATGATTGCATTTTAGAACCATTTTATTGATCCTAAAGAAATTCTCCACACAAACATGGCACCGTTCAATGCAAAACAAATTCGGCCATCGTTTCAAAACATGCTCCAAACGTTCAAAAGCTAAGCTATCCACATTACCGGAGCTTATATTGTTTCTATTTCTACGGCAGATTCACTGCCACAATTTAGATTATGCATTGATATATATATATACTGTAGCTAGCTAGCATGCTGAAATGATAACAGAGAGAACAAAAAATATAGCTATTTGATTATGTCCGTGTGCATGTCCAAAATTGAATGACGCCTGGAATCAAATAAAATAATCAAACAGCAAGAATCAGACAAATGTCAACCCTCAACATGTCAACAACTTGTATAGAAACGGTTTAGCTGAGACTCATTTCTTGACAGGTAGGCTGGTAGTCTTTTTCTGAAATAATTATTTTCAGCTGACTTAAAGTATGACTATCTTAACTGAAGGGGTGCATACATAACTTTCATTAGCTAGCTAAAGTTAGCATACTAGCAAGTTACACTGACAGCTGTCCGTCAGTTCCCTATTTGTTGTTGTTTCTCTGCTGCATGTGAAAATCACCAAAATGTTCCCACCCCCAATTCCTGAATATGTATTAGCAGCCTGTGTCAGTCCTCGAAGTGGGACCTAAACGAGAATTTCCGAATTACTCAAAATAGGTGCGGCAACTTCCTCTGAGGTGGGAAGTTGTCCAGTGATTATTTTCAATACATTTTGGAAGTTTGCATCTACGGTGAGTTTCCATCAATGGTGTATACAAACCTTGGATTGCTGATGCAATGTATAGGCCATTGAGAGGCTTTGAAGCAACTGGTCGACCACATTTGCCTCTCCCTAGTAAGAGAAGTAATCTATAGGAATGAATGGAATTCTACAGTATTTTAATGAAATGTTTCAAGGACAGCGTTTTATGTATTTAAGCATATTTTTGCATTAGTACAAAAAATATATAATTTAAGGAAAATGCTTTAATTTACTATTTGTACGTTTAGCTAACATAATATAATTTAAAAGTATGCATTAAGGTGTTTGTAATAGAATAAATGTGTCAAAACCTAGACATTCAAAATCTAGACATTCAAAAATCTAGACTTTCAAAAATGCATTTCTATAGCTTCCAAATCTGTTTCTACAATGGAGGAGAAGTAACAAGATGGCTGTGCGGTGGCTTCATCCAGATTTCATACACATCACTGAATTACATTGAACTGTCTTGGGTTGATAAAAACAGCTGGAAGTAATGAGGTCACACCTAAAAAAAAATCACTAGAAGAATAAGTGGTTGAAGTTTTTCCATTATCAGTTTAGAAAAATTGTGCGACAGCCTATATGCCTTTGCTCCTACCATGTACCAGGGAGGTAGCCCCCAGAAGCCAGCATGGATAGAATGCAAGTATTTACTTATATTTGACATATTCTAAACATTTTCACATGTCAGTGTATCACCATGGTCCTTTTTGTGGTGAAACTTGCACTCCTGTATATCTGAAATAATTGGATGGTGAAAAGTTCATCAAGCCACCCAGAAAAGGAAAGCAAAGCAATTCAGGCATTCTTGAAAATCAGGAGAATCTTTATCCTGCAAACATATGGATTTTTAGCAAGACGTTGCATTTAGAATTACATTTGGAGTGGAGATTTATTTACATACAGCTTAAAAATTATTCAGAAAGTATCATTTATTTGAAAAACACAATTTCCGTCATGATTTGTCACTATAAAGAAAGATAGACAAAAGAAAAATCCACCCCTGTCCAGCAGATAAAATTGTTGTCAATCTTTAGATAGCTGCCGTTTCCATTACTTCTTTCAATGTTGTTGTTTTAAAAAAAACTTTTGTTGAATAAACCTGGGCCAATGGAAACCTGACAAGTGTCTCCAAAACGGTTTACTTGTTGATGCTTGTGATGTCTACACTTTCCAAGCATATTATAAGACTGTTTTAGTAGAAAATTGGGAAATAATTAGCCAATACAATAGCGAATGCACACAAATTGTATGTTGTGAAAGTCACTGTTTCACCCAGTCTCTGTTTCTGTCTGTTTGTGTTGACCTGTCCAGGTGAGAAGCCATACAAATGCACCTGGGATGGCTGCACGTGGAAGTTCGCCCGCTCTGATGAGCTGACTCGCCACTACCGGAAACACACAGGCATCAAGCCCTTCAAGTGTGCAGACTGTGACCGCAGCTTCTCCCGTTCGGACCACCTGGCCCTGCACCGACGGAGACACATGCTGGTGTGAGACAGTTTCAGGGTGATGATGTCATCAGATGAGGCAGAAACACACATTTACACACACACACACACACACACATCGCCGCAGGGGGGAGCGGGGTCTCTCCCTCAATGTGGTTCAGCTGGACTGGACACACACTGTTGTCTGTCCGTGAGGCAGTGGGAAGAGAGGAGCGAAAAACACAGAATGGTGTCTGTCTGTTCACAGAGCAAAAAAAAACAGGGTCGGTTCTGGATCCTCACTGACTGAGGAGGGTTGGAACCGGAGAAGGCTCTTTTGTTGTCATTTTGGAGTTTGGAGTTTTTACGACAATCTGTCTTTTTTCCTAGCACTGTTCTTAAATGGTTTCACTTCTGAGTTTTTTTGGAGGGATGTTCTTCGTTCATTTGGAAGGAATTTGGTGTCTTTGTTTTGGTTATATTGTTCAAAATGGCTGCTTTTCTAGCGTCTATAATGTGAAAGAACTCTATGGATTGGATGGCTGGATGAATGGATGGAAGGGCTGTATGCATGTGTTTTGAAGCATAGGGCCTTAGATTGGACAATGGAATAAAAAGACACAGATTCCAATTTGCCTATGGAAAGTATTGTTGCACAGTTCCCGCCGTATAGCAGCTTCCTGCATCTCTGTGTTTCAGGACAACCCGTCACCAGAGGGTGCCATCCACACATAGGTTGTATCTATAAAAACTATTTTGAGTGTTCTAGAATCAGTATTGTAGAATAAATTCTAGTACCAGTGTTCTAGATTAAGAAGCATCCGGAGCATCTCAATGGACCAGTGATATAGATGCAGAGTTGTTTTTGCTATTTGTTTTGTTTTTCATTCAATGGATCTTGTTAACACACGAGATCGACCCAACCACATTGAGGCTCATCACCTTGAGCCTCTTCTGAACTTTTTCTTTAAAAAACTTTTTTGGTGCATTTTGTGCAGTGATTAGCAATCAGTAAAGTGCAATCTCATTGGGTAAATATAGTTTTAATATGGAGACTTTTATTGTTTTCAGTTTATTGTATCTTGCTGTGTATGCCTGCTTTTGATACATTTCACAAAGAAACATCAATTCACACACCAATGTACTATGAAAAATCTAATGAACATATCCGGTATGTGAAAACAACTTTGAAGCACCTTACAGATTCACACATATGATGATTCCATAATATTCAAGGATTTTGTTTCATATCCCTGGCATTTTCAGTGAAAGGGATTGGCATTGTGATCATTTGTGGGTTAGTAGTCTATAGGTAAAGCATATTTGCTTCAGTTCAGAGGGCTTACCCGGCACTCGGTTACTCTAGTTCAATTGGAAAGCAATACATTCAGAACAGGGAAATGTTGTTCTTGTATCCTTGCTCTGGTTGCTGATACCCAAAATGACCCTAAATTCCTCTGCTACAGATATATTTCTACCAGTGCCACTTCGTACTCTATACTACAAATTTCTATATTTCTACTGGGTTTGTAACTACAGCACAAAGGTTCTAGGCAAGCTCACTGTAAACAGTTTGGAAAATGTCACATTTAAGGATCGGTGGTTGAGGAGGAACTGGTTTTAATAAATGTTTTCATGAACAGACCTATATGTTAGTGAAACTTGGAACAAAATCTCCCCTTCTCTTTTCTACATACTGTAGTACACGGTGCACACAGACAGTTGGCCCTGTAGCTTTGTCTGGCGGTTTGCGAGAGAGCGGTGTCTTTTTTAGTCATACATACACCAAACATGATGTGAGGTCTTCAGATCCAGCTTCAGGTCTACCTTTTCTTGCAATTTGTCTTGCATGTCCCTCAATGACAGATATCCATAATACGGTTTCTACTGTCTCATCTACCATATCTCAGAGTAAAGGGTTATTCAACTCAGTAAAACCACATTTTGATCAGTCCCATCAGTCATGGATCAAAAAGAGATCTATGGCAATATAGAGATTTTTATATAGCCGTAGATTTATAGCTGTAGGCTGCCTTACAAATGTATTCAGACCCCTTGGATTTCTTCAAATTTATTGTGTTACAACTTTGAATTAAAATGGATTTAATTGCTATTTTTTTGTCAACCATATACATACAAAACTCTATAATGTCATTTTTTTTATTAATAAAATAAAATATAGTCATTGCATAAATTTTCAGCCCCTTTTGTTTAGGCAAGCCTAAATTAGTTTAGGAGTAGAGTTTGGCTTAACAAATCACACAAATCACAAATCACATGGACTCACTCTATAATAATAGGGTTTGGCATGATTTCTAAAGGACTAACCCTTCCTCTGTCCCCCATACAACATCTGTAAGGTCCCTCAGACAAGTATTGTATTTAAAGCACATAGTCAACTACAAAGTCCAGGGAGATTTTCGAAAGCCTCATTTGTAGCTGGGTAATAATATCAAATCAGACATGGACTAGCTCTTTAAGCATGGTCTAGTTCATAATTATGCTGTGCATCATCTATTAAACCACCTAGGCACCTCAAAGAAAAAGTCATTCTTCTGAACTGAGCTGCAGGACAGGAATGAAACTACTCAGGTATCTAACCATCATTGCGGATTTTAAAACAGCTACGGAGTTTAATAGCTGTGATGGGAGAGAACTGAGGATGGATCAAATCAAATTGTATTGGTCACATACACATATTTAGCAGATGATCAACAACATTGTAGTGACTCCAAAATAATGACCTAAATGATAGAGTGAAAAGATTAACACAAATATACAAAATAATATAATACTGCAAAAAAATACGGCAAATGAATACACTTTTTGGCCGAAATGCAAAGCCCTATTTTGGGGCAAATCCAACACAATCCTTATTTTCAAGCTTGGTGGTGGCTGAATCATGGGATAGGGCTATAGAGAGAAATGGGATAGGGCTATACACAGTCAAAATCCTGGAGCAAAACCTTCTTCAGGTTCTGCTTTACACCAGACACTGGAATTCACCTTTCAGCAGCACAAAAACCTACAAAACAAGGCCAAATCTACACTGGAGTTGCTTACCAAGAAAACAGTGTTTGTTCCTAAGTGGCCAAGTTACAGTTTTGACTTTAATCTGCTTGAAATAGTAAGGCATGACTTGAAAATTGCTGACTAGCATTTTGAACATAATACTTGGCAAATATTGCACAATCCAGGTGTGCTAAGCTCTTAGAGACTTACCCAAGAAGACTCGCAGCTGTAGTTGTTGTCAAATGTGTTTTCTATGAACAATAAAATGTATAAATATATGTATCTTCCACTTTTTTTAACCTTTATTTTACTAGGCAAGTCAGTTAAGAACAAATTCTTATTTTCAATGACAGCCTAGGAACAGTGGGTTAACTGCCTGTTCAGGGGCAGAACGACAGATTTGTATCTTGTCAGCTCAGGGGTTTGAACTTGCAACCTTCCAGTTACTAGTCCAACGCTCTAACCACTAGGCTACCCTGCCGCCCCACTTTGACATTACAGAGTATTTTGTGTAGATTGGTGAGACAATAAAATGTGAAGAAATCCAAGGGATCTCAATATTTTTGAAAGGCACTGTAACTGGGGTATTCTAAAAATAAAAATATGGCTCAACTTCTATTTAGTCTTAGCTATGACATCAACCACTTATGTTTTGCAGGTTGTTTGACGTCAACTTTAAATTACCAATTTATCCAGCCGGTTGGAAATAGATGCCTATGGACATACAAATAACACTACATAAATCTTTCCGAGATACATGAAAGCAATATTGTCAGCTTTTCCTATCAGCGATTTTATCAGATTTCACTTTTTGCAATTACGTGACACAGATCTGATGGTGTTTATCATTATCAAAGCCGTTCATAACAGAATCCCACATGTATGATAACTGTATTTGTTCAAAGTATTTTTACAACTTGCATTTTATACACAGAGGTTTTAGCTGGTTCCCCGCTTACAGTTTCAGGAGCACATTTCAGAAGGCCAAAATATGCTCAGTTACTTTAATAACACACACAGACACACCAGCGTAGTGGTCCTGTACTAGAATTTAAAACCACATCCTTACCTGAAACAAAAATGTATTTTGCAGAAACATGCCCAATTCGTCTCTTTCCCTTTTGGTATTATGAAGTATTATAATATATGTCAAATTATGTTACTACAGTATATGTTGTTTGTGTACATGTGAATATTTACAATTGTATTGCCTTTTTTGGCTCAAGCATATCATCAGCACCTTGTTTGTTATGAAGTATAGTTTTTAAATGAATTCATTTGAAATGTTAAATCCATTGATACATATGAATAATTATCAACATGTTTTATTATTCATATACTGTACTTTTCTGAAATGAGGGGCACTTCATCTTGCATATAACAATTTTCTGTAAAAAAATATATATATTTTGAAATGTTGTAAAATATGTGATAGTGGAAATAAATAAAAAGTATAACTCAGTTCTACAGTCTGTATATACATTTTAAAAAATAGGGCTTTTAATTATTGGACAATAGCAAATACATTTATACATGTAAAGTATTTTTCAGAGACACTCATTTATCTGATTTGATATACAGTACAATGGAGCTATTGATAATAAACAATGTTGTTATCTAAAATACTCATATAAATGATCAAATGTGGTGTCAGAAATTTGCCATTTAGCATTTTGGTTTGTGATTGTCTTCTTTCTCAAAACAAGAGAAGGTTTCCATATAAATATTGTCAAACATTTTATCAGATAACTGCTGTATAGATCAAACCCAAATACGTTATTCTCCACCCAGCCATGTTCAATTGAACAATCTTACAATTAGAAGTGCAGATTCATATCAACATTATATCAAACTATTTTATTCAGGGTTTCATTCACAATAGCATAGTATTATTATTATTTTTTTTACTTCACTTGAAAGTTAACTAATATTTTGCATGTGTACACAGAGGCTTATTGTATGCATGCAATACCACTCCCCTTTAGCATTATGAAAACCTTTTACAAGCATCCTTTTGTAATGGTAAGCAGGGTCAAACTTATGCAATAATGAATAGTGCCTCCTATCACAGCAAATCTCTGAAAAGCATCCACTTAAAACTATTTCACAACTATATGTCATATTAATTCAAATAATAGACCTTTGAATTGATACTCAGCCAGAGAAGTATTCGTAAAAAATAAAAGCACATCAACTCTGAAACCATTATGCAAACAGGCCACCTCCCATTTTCAGTTTATATTCAATGCACTGAGCCTTACCACATTGTTTCAATACAGTATCTTCAATACAGTAGCCTTTTACATGCTGTATTAATCTCCCATGGAAGCTGAATATGATTTGCATGGATGCATTTTTGTGAAAACCTCACTTAAAGAATCATTTGGGTTTTGACCTCTCCGATACTGGTTATTTGTGCAAGTACTTTCATTTTTTCATAAACAGATTGCAGCATGCAAAAGCACAGAAGAGCCATTTGATATAACTGATTTTACACAGTGTTGAATGTATTGTGGTTCAGAGGGAAAGCTCTATTGAATGTGTAAAAGCCGGAATACCAACCCTTGGGGAGCACCCTGTGAAATAATTTTGATTACACTTATATCTGTATGCGTTCAATAATAATTTAATTTCTGTTTAAATTATGTTTCTTTGATCTGCTTTTGAATAATTATTTAGTGGTGCGAATGCCTTTGTTTCAAGCTTACTGCTATTATGTACAGTAATTATTGTTCCTGTATTTATGTATAGTGCCTGTATTGTAAATGTATTCAGAGCTTTTCATTCTTACAGTAAAGTTGAGTTACTGCCTCACAATGTTTCAAAGGGAGACCCTAGTTCAAGGAATTCTACGAACAGATTTGGAATCCCAATGTTTTTCAAAGGTAGAAATAACAAGTGTTTTTCTCATTCTTTCTTCTGTTCTTTCTTTTCTGTTCTTCAAAAGTTGTCTAAATATTTTGTCAATATTCTTGATATGGATGGAGCTGTGAAATGAAACTGAGTTCAAACATAATGTATATTAATATGAATGGAGGCATGAAGGTTAATAAAGTTACATTTTGTATGTAACACGGTCGTATCAGAACTCATTTAGACGTGAGGCTGTTGTGGTTAGCATGTGGTGTGGATTTCACTAGGTAATTTGAGTGCGCTACTCACATTTGCTGCCATTCAGAAACCAAAGTTTAGTATTAGGAGAGTCATCCCGAATGATAGCTATAAAAAGTTGTGCACAGCTATCAGAGCTAATTTTATAGCCAAAATTGTAATACAGTATGGGATTCCTTGAATGTAATGATAAAATGGGCAATGATCTTTGTTGGGCGTTCAATCATCTGTCCAAGTGTCCACACAGGCAGATGTATTCAAAGTCGGGGTCGGGTTCAAGGCAGGATTGCAGTGGGAATGCCAAATATTTTAAAAATATATATTTCTTTTAAAAAATTATAGAAAAAATTAACAGTACAGATTATTGTATGGGACAATATACAAATGTTTTGGAGAAAGATGATTTAAATGAGAGAAGTAAATTTCCATGAAGAATAGAATAACATGTGAAAGTTGGTTTGGGGTCTCTATCTTGAACAGCAGTGGCGTGGATCAGAAAACCAGTCACTATCTGGTGTGACCACCATTTGCGTAATGCAACACATCTCCTTCACATAGAGTTGAACAGGCTGTTGATTGTGGCCTGTGGAATGTTGTCCCACTCCTCTTCGATGGCTGTGCAAAGTTGCTCAATATTGGCGGGAACTGGAACACGCTGTTGTACACGTCGATCCAGAGCATCCCAAACTGCTCAATGGGTGACATGTCTGGTGTGTATGTAGGCCATGGAAGAACTGGGTCATGTTCAGCTTCAAGGAATTGTGTAAGTAAATGGCAAGAATGGCACGACAATGGGCCTCAGGATCCCGTGAAGGTATTGCTGTGTGCATTCAAATTGACATCGATAAAATGCAAGTGTGTTTGTTGTCCGTAGCTCATGCATAACAATGCCATAACCCCACAAAGGCCAAATTGCAGTCAGGTCAAGACCATGGTGAGGATAACGAGCTCGCAGATGAGCTGAGACGGTTTCTGACAGTTTGTGCAGAAATTCGTCAGTTTTGCAAACCCACAGTTTCATCAGCTGTCCGGGTGGCAGGTTTCTTAGACGATCCCACATGTGAAGAACCCGGATAGGGGGGTCCTGGACTGGCATGGTTTCACGTTGTCTGCGGTTGTGAGGCCTGTTGGACGAACTGACAAATTCTCTAAAACGACATGGTAGAGAAATGAACATTCTCTGGCAACAGTTGTGGTGGACATTCCCGCAGTCAGCATGCCAACTGCACACTCCCTCAAAACTATATAGTGTTTTGTGACAACACAAGGTGTACCTGTGTATTGATCATGCTGTTTAATCAGCTCCTTGATATGCCACATCTGTCAGATGGATGGATTATCTTGGCAAAGGAGAAATGCTCACTAACAGGGATGTAAACAAATCTGTGCACACAATTTGAGAGAAATATGCTTTTTGTGCATATGGAACATTTCTGGAATCTTTCATTTCAGCTCATGAAATTACATGTTACGATTATATTTTTGTTCAGTGTAATTGATGAACACTTAAGATTTGGAAGTTTTGAAGATACATGTTTTCTACGCAAATGTATATAGTTATAGTTTATAGAAGTTTGGATAGCCTGAACATGTTTGGTGTCTCTAGCTTGAACGGTTTAAGAATTACTATTGGTAGATTATTCTATGCAAGTGTATGCAAATATATAAAGTTATAGTTTTATTGGAAGCTAAAATAGTCTGAACATGTGAAAGTAGTCTCTAGCTTGAACGGATCAAGAGCTACTATGGGTTGATAATTGTATGCAAATGTGTGCTCATTTATATAATCATAGTTGCTAAAAGTTTTTTAAGAATTTGGAGGTTAGGATAGCCTGAATGTTTTGAAGTTGGTCTGAAAGCTTAATTGGCCAAGGAGTAGGATCATTTTCAATATCTACCACTGAATTCCAATGTACACTACTCAAAAAAATAAAGGGAACACTTAAACAACACAATATAACTCCAAGTCAATCACACTTCTGTGAAATCAAACTGTCCACTTAGGAAGCAACACTGATTGACAATACATTTCACATGCTGTTGTGCAAATGGAATAGACAGCAGGTGGAAATTATAGGCAATTAGCAAGACACCCCCAATAAAGGAGTGGTTCTGCAGGTGGGGACCACAGACCACTTCTCAGTTCCTATGCTTCCTGGCTGATGTTTCGGTCACTTTTGAATGCTGGCAGTGCTTTCACTTTAGTGGTAGCATGAGACGGAGTCTACAACCCACACAAGTGGCTCAGGTAGTGCAGTTCATCCAGGATAGCACATCAATGCGAGCTGTGGCAAGAAGGTTTGCTGTGTCTGTCAGCATAGTGTCCAGAGCATGGAGGCACTACCAGTAGACAGACCAGTACATCAGGAGACGTGGAGGAGGCCGTAGGAGGGCAACAACCCAGCAGCAGGACCGCTACCTCCGTCTTTGTGCAAGGAGGAGCAGGAGGAGCACTGCCAGAGCCCTGCAAAATGACCTCCAGCAGGCCACAAATGTGCATGTGTCTGCTCAACGGTCAGAAACAGACTCCATGAGGGTGCTATGAGGGCCCGACATCCACAGGTGGGGGTTGTGCTTACAGCCCAACACCGTGCAGGACGTTTAGCATTTGCCAGAGAACACCAAGATTGGCAAATTCGCCACTGGCGCCCTGTGCTCTTCACAGATGAAAGCAGGTTCACACTGAGCACATGTGACGGACGTGACAGAGTCTGGAGACGCCGTGGAGAACGTTCTGCTGCCTGCAAAATCCTCCAGCATGACCGGTTTGGCGGTGGGTCAGTCATGGTGTGGGGTGGCATTTCTTTGGGGGGCCGCACAGCCCTCCATGTGCTCGCCAGAGGTAGCCTGACTGCCATTAGGTACCGAGATGAGATCCTTAGACCCCTTGTGAGACCATATGCTGGTGCGGTTGGCCCTGGGTTCCCCCTAATGCAAGACAATGCTAGACCTCATGTGGCTGGAGTGTCAGCAGTTCCTGCAAGAGGAAGGCATTGATGCTATGGACTGGCCCGCCCGTTCCCCAGACCTGAATCCAATTGAGCACATCTGGGACATCATGTCTCGCTCCATCCACCAACGCTACGTTGCACCACAGAATGTCCAGAAGTTGGCGGATGCTTTAGTCCAGGTCTGGGAGGAGATCCCTCAGGAGACCCTCCGCCACCTCATCAGGAGCATGACCAGGCGTTGTAGGGAGGTCATACAGGCACATGTAGGCCACACACTACTGAGCCTCATTTTGACTTGTTTTAAGGACATTACATCAAAGTTGGATCAGCCTGTAGTGTGGTTTTCCACTTGAATTTTGAGTGTGATTCCATATCCAGACCTCCATGGGTTGATAAATTTGATTTCCATTGATCATTTTTGTGTGATTTTGTTGTCAGCACATTCAACTATGTAAAGAAAAAGTATTTAATAAGAATATTTCATTCTTTAGTGTTCCCTTTATTTTTTGAGCAGTGTATATACTTCAAACCCATGTTAATTTATGCACATTTAAAATGGTTATAATTTTGAAATCATAAATATGATCAGAAATCTGAACGCAAGCTATCTAAATTGGATCAGTCTAAACATCTGTAACGGTTCCGTAACTACAGACACTGAGAGACGGGAAGCAAGTACAGGGTGAGGATTTAAAAATACATGAAACTAAACAAGAACAGTGTCTGAACAAGAGAAACAAAACAACATCTATGCAGACATGGGAATGAAACCGAGGAAGTGACAGATAAAGGGGAGGCAATCAATGACGCGATGGAGTCCAGGTGAGTCCGATGAAACACTTCGCATAAAACTGGTGACAGGTGTGAGTAGGCCGGGCGACCTCGAGTGCCAGAGTGGGGGAGCAGGAGCAGATGTGACACCCCCCCCCCCCTGCACATTTTAAATGCTTATAGTTTAAAATATATATACAGTGCATTCTGAAAATATTCAGACCCCTTGACGTTTTCCAAATTTTGTTAGTTTACAGCCTTATTCTAAAATGGATTCAATAGTTTTTTCCCCTCATAAATCTACACACAGTAACGCCATAATGACAAAGCAAAAACAGGTGTTATCATATTTTGGCAAATTTATTTAAAAAAATGTAAACGGAAATACTACATTTACATAAGTATCTTGGCTGTAGTCAATGAACAGTATTCTTACATAGGTATTCCTCTTGTCCAGATGGGATAGGGCAGTATGATGGTGATTGCATCGTCAGTGGACTTATTGGGGCGGTAAGCAAATTGGAGTGGGTCTAGGGTATCAGGTAGGGTGGAGGTGATATGCTCCGTGACTAGTCTCTCAATGCACTTCATGATGACAGAAGTGAGTGCAACGGGGCGGTAGTCGTTTAGCTCAGTGATAGTCACTTAGTTCAGGTACCTTAGCTTTCTTGGGAACAGGAACAATGGTGGATCAACACATTTAAATGTTTTACTCACATTGGCCACGGAGAAGGAGAGCCCACAGGCTTTGGTAGAGGGCCATGTCAGTGGGACTGTATTGTCCTCAAAGCGAGCAAAGTA